>NC_142931.1:82895407-82972907 GCF_046866305.1 Octopus bimaculoides | reverse complement strand
TTAGAAGGCATTTAGTGTAGCTGCTGCCTACAGTTTCTGCTACGTCATCATCTTACAACATTAATAATTGCTTTTAATTTGGCCAGAAAGCCAACAGTTTTGAGGGAAGTGATTAGTCGACACTGTCAACCCTAGTATTCCACAGGGTGGAGGGTAAAGGCAAAGCCGACTCGGTCGGGATTTGAACTCAGAGCCAGAAGAAATGCAGCAAAGCATTTTGTCCGACGTTCTTACGATTCTGCAAATCCATATTTTGAGTGGGGTGGGGGTCGAACAGTATATTTCGTTTTATCGATCCCAGTATTGGACTGATACTTCATTTTATCAACTAAGAAGAATGAAAAGCAAAACTGACACCAAGGAGATTTGAACTAAGAACGTAAAGAACCATAACTAAATATTGTTAGCAGGTTGCGTAGAGGCTCCTTCGATGGTATCGGTGAACAAATCCAGGACATCCTTATGTTTTAATACATCATTTTCCCTTTTTGTCATAACTGCTGATTGTCAATAGCAAAAGTGATGTCCTAAACTCAAAGAAATTGCTTCGAGAGTGTTTCGACTTTCCTTCTAATTATTTCCACTGCAATGATAATCCACTAGGAAGTGGTGGTTACGACATCAATAATAACAATATGTACTCGTAGAAGCTAATGAGAAAATCTCCGCACGGTTGCATGAAATTTTCTTCGAATTATAAACGAACAAAATTTTTAAAAATAGATAGTCATGGTTAGAGCGAACGTGATCACAGGCATGCTCGATTGCGTTGATCTGGAGTTAAACAAGCGATACGACTATTTACTTGCAGTTGTTTGTTTGTTTTTTTTTAGCCATCGACGGAGCTTCTAAGTGGTCGCACAAACTACTAGAAATAGCAGCTCAATATCCTTCAAAGCACCTGATTATTCTTTAAAGACTTAGTGGATAATGTAGTTTTGAGTGCACTGGGAAGAGGAAGGGGTGGTCAAGGATAGAAAGCCTTTGATCACGGTCAAGGCTGACCTAGGGCGTCAGTGTTGTGCGCACGAGAGTGCATACGTGTGTGTGTATATATATATATATATATATATATATATATATTTCACCGAGGAAGGCTGGTTTATGGCATTACCCCGAGTTTCCCGTCCATAAAGGGTTTAACTTTGTGGCGTATCGTCAGACCCCAAAACCTGTTGGCCTAAGACTTCTTCAAAATATGGAGGAGGAAAGGCCTCGTTACGAATGTATATATATATATATATATATATAAACACAGGTTAGCATAAATAGAAAAAAATATAAAGCAAATTTAAGCTCGGTATCTATTTCACACACACACACACACAAACCTGCAAAGCCATTACAAAAACTGTTACTCAGAGTTTTATGTTCCCATTCGTAGGACGGTTTTTATACATACACTAGAGATGAGTAACTTTGGTAATGACATCTCTATCAGTAGAACTACTAGCGCCAACACAACATAAATTGCTGCTGCTACTACTACCCTCACCTCTTGCAGCAGCTGCAACCACTACAACTACCACTACAACTACCACCACAACCCCTACGGTTGCTTCTACTAATACGTTATGAGTACAGCAACATTATTCAAAACTATCTCACAATATAAATATTTGGACGTGTCCAATACCGGCAGCAGCAGCAATAACAACCACAGTAGTAGTAGTATCACACCCGGCGCTGCTCATATTAACAGTTTGATATGAGACACATACCGCCAGGAGTAAACTACTTGAGGTATTAATGTTGCCACTACAGTTAAACCTACCCGCTAACAATAATAATATTAGTTACTAGTAAGCATTGTTAACAGCTTATCAAAAGCATAAGAAATGATGTTTTTTTTTTTTTTTCTAATTTTGGGAAAAGGCCACAAACTTTTTGGAGGAGAGAGGGTTATTATATCCGATTGAATCGACTCAGTATTTGGTTCGTACTTAATTTATAGACTCCGGGGGGGGGGGGGACTACGTGCTAGATATTTTACTCGGCATTCTACAATTTTGACAATTCAGCTTCAACCCAAAGAGGAAGCATATTATGCGATCGTTCGACTTGCTATTAATAGCAACTAAATCTTCCTCCAATTAAACTTAACCATCTTAAAAGTGAAGAAAACACAGGATAACGTCCCCGGTGCTTTAACTGAAATAAAATGTCAGGATAGACACGAGTGTACCCGTCTTTCATCAGATGTGTTCTACTTGGCAAGTACTTATTTCATCAATTTGCAAAGGATGACATAGTGAATAGCAGCTGGATTTGAACTCAGAATGTAAAGGGACATAACTAAATAAAGCAAGTAATTTTATCCAGCGCTTTATTGATTATACTAAATTATTTGACGAGTAAACCGCTAAGCTCTGTGAAACTCAGCAATGCCACTTGATTTCGATTCTTATTCAAAATCATTTTCATATATTTTTCATTTGCTGTTTGGAGCAATGTGTTAAACGTCCCCATTTTATTTGCTTGCTCCAGATAAATTTCGCATGTACACACAAGCCATCAACGAAGGAGCATCTATGCAGTCATTCGAACGGCAAGAAATGGCATCCAAATCAAATTCTACCATCTTAAAAAAAGAAAGCCATGTTAGACAACCTAGTCCCAGATATACAAAAATACGAAGTAGTCAAGGTTGGAACGCTTTGGCTATAGTTCTATTCAATCAGAACTGACCTGGGCTAAACAACACGCACTCGTACACATACACAAATAATAATTTATAACTTTAGCGCAAAGTCACAATTTTTTTTTTTTTTTTTTTTTGGTGGTAGAATTGAATCGTACTTTATTGATATCGCAGAGATGAAAACTGAAGTCATACTCAACGGAATTTGAACTCAAAATTTAAAGGATGGAAGTTAAATGTTTCAAATATAGAAGCTTGTGGAGGAAACCGTCGATTATATTGACCTCGAAAGGAAGAAAGGTAAAACTGACCTCGGCAGAATTTGAACGCAGAAATTGAAGAGCTGTAACATTTAATAAGAAACATTTTATCCAATGCTCTATCGATTTTATCAACAGTAACATAACATACGATTTGAACTACTACTACTAACAAAAATATAGTTACTACTACTACTGTTATGTACATTAGTATCAACAATACGAACCAACTAGGAGGTCTCTTTGTGGTTGTTCGATCTGCTAGAAATAGATGCCAAATCTCTCTCAGCTCGCAACCCACTGGCTTAAAAAAAAAATCTCACTCAGAATATCAAGACGGTCACGGTCGGAACGCCTTCGCTCACACGTATGTTTATTCGGTCAGGGTTAACGACCTGAGGCAATACAACTGCACTAACAGTATTTACACTCACTACCAACACCTGCTACTAATATGCCGCTGCTAGTACCATTACCACAGAACTTGTATCAACAACAGAACTAGCTTAACTACTACAGCTAAACGTCTAGTAACAGCAGTTCCACCAAAAAGAATTACTATATACAAACCAACAACAATTACTGTTTCTATTACAACACACTAAGAGTCAAGGCACAAACATGGAGGCCAAATAAAATTTCACCACCGCTATAATTTTTTTTTTTTCTGAGGGATGGGATTTCTAATATAGGCACGAGGCCACACATTTTGGAAGGATGACATAGTCAGATAGATCGACACTAGTACTTGACCAGTGCACATTTTAGTAAGTCTGGTGTCGAGAATGGTGCCTGGTTTGAAAGTCGGATGGATAGAGAAAGAATCTGGGTAGCGAGGAAATAAATCGTGGCATTATCTATATTTGTATAGTCATTGTCAGTCGGAAGCTAAATTAATTTCAATATGAAGAGGTTCTTCATATTTTATCCTTTACATAACGACAATGGCCTGGATATGTTCAGAAGTATGCCGGCGATATAGCTGGATTAATGTGCTGTAGGCTATCTCTTCATTTAATGATAGCAGAACATAGGCTGTCAAATAAAAGTTGTCTTGCAGTATATTTGTTAGTTATGTCTCTTTACAAATTTCTTTACATTCCGTGTTCAAATTATATAGGGGGAGGGGATCTATTTTACCTGTCACCCCTTTCCGAGATGGATAAATAAGTACCAGCAATGTACACGGATCAAATTACTTGTCTTTCTCAACAAAAACCTATAGTCTTGCCTTTCATGAATTCTCGCTATTAACACTTCCATCACTGAAGTTCAGGTTTGAACACTTTTGTGTCACATTCTTAAAATACCGTCTGCTAATTCCTTGTAAGCCCTCCTTTACCTTTTGAAAGTGGAAAACTATTTTTCCTGTCCGAATATGAATCTATAAGTGAGAGATATCGATCACTTCCACCAACTGATCTAACTTAATTTCACTGTTCTGTGTTCAAACCTCGCCGATTGGCTGTATTTTTTTTTATTTTCTCCTATTACCTACCCGGTTACATAAATTGAAAAACTATTAAGAATCACTGACAGTTAGACTGTCATTTGAAAGCCTCTTTAACGCCCCAAAAAACAATCAAAGCAACAAGCGCTAATGCAATCACGTTTCTTTACAAACACACAAGTAAACCTCTACAGTCACTCGGTTCGCTAGAAATAAGAACTAAACCTCTCTCAACCCAAAACGTACCATTTTCTTAAAAGAAGAGGAAGGACCCACTTGATAATGTAGCCCTGTATATATCCGTTAAAAGACGGAAAGCTCATGACTGAAATGTCTTTGATCAGAAGTCTACGTAATAAAGTTTAACATGGAGTTAAACAATAACAACTCTCTACTTTACCCCCTCTTTCTCTCTTTTTCATATAGACATATTTTATTTTTAAACTATGAAGCATAAAATCTAATGTGATACCTTTATAAAGAGGTGTTTCATTCATATCTTTCCTAAAGACATTAAGCAAAAAGTTTTGACAGTGAAAGTGTGTTTTGACAGTGAATCGATACGGAATTGCGAACATTATTCGCCGATAACTTGCCGGCAGCCGCTGAAGTAGGACACTTTCTCACACAAACACATCACTTTGTAAACAAACACTAATTTATCAAGGTTGAATGTTTACAGGTAGAGCTAAATATATATTAATAATGAGGCGCAGTAGCTGAATATGTAGAGTAGCAATCACTGGGCTTTTCCTTCGTGGATTATGAGAAAGTAAACGGCACAAGGGTCTGTTGCGTACCTCACCATGGCTCATTACGTTACCTCTATATCATACAATCTCAAATGGTGATTATCCTGATAACAATCTGGTTGAGTTTGGGCCGGAAGGAAGCATACAATTTTCTAATGACACGAATAGGCTTTTTATCTCCCCCCCCTCTCTTATGGGTGGCATCTTGGGCATGTGTCTTTTACTATACTCTCCGGCCGGCCAAATCGTTGTTAGGGACTTCATAGGTGAAAACTGAAAGAAGCCTCTGTGTGTGTGTATGTATCCTACCAAACCAAGAGAGAATGTTTGTGGGAGAAAGAGAGGACAACATAACATGGTGATTAATTTTTGGCAAATTGAGTCCACAACTTAGATTCAAGTCCCGGTTGAAATCGTTTCTTCTTCCCCTCCTACTGCAATTTCTCTTATTTATATCGAGCCGACGAGCGAGTCTCTCCGCGATTGCTCGACCTGATATAACTAGCAGCCAAATCTCCTTTAGATAATACACATTAAATAGACTAGTCTTATATTAGCTCCTACCTAAAAGAAAAAAGAAAGCAAATGATCATGGCTGGAATGCTTTTTATCATAGGTCTACTCAACCAAGGTTTGACATACGGCTAAAAAGTAACAACTCATGCAGGCTATTCAGTCTTGACCGAAAAATAAAATTGACGGTCTTAAACTCGAATAAGGGTACCATATTTCATATTGTTTCTAACAGATTGACGTTTCACTCTAGTTGCAGCCTCTCATTAGTTTCACCCCAAGTCAGATGGACAACGAGTACTGAGTAAAAGTTCACAAATCTTTAACAACTGCAAAACAAGAAGTTCGGTCGCGATGAGAAAGTGGAATATATTAAGCTAGTGTTCCAGATTACGATATAAATATAAGGCCCCAACATCATACAGGATATTTCAACGAAAAACAAAGCCCACAATAAACTTGCTCTGATGAACAGGTTTTAATTATTCTTTGAATGAAGGTAGTAGCTAACTTGCTTTGTATGCATACATGGAGCTCTGCATTCAGAAGTACTGCTTCAATGATAGTTGTCCAAAGTTAAGAACTGTTGACAACAATTACGGTATTTGTTGCGTTAAGATATTAGGTAAGGTACATACATTCCAATCTGAAATGAAGGGTTTATACAAGCTTTGTAAAGGCGGAGTGAAGAAAAAAAGGAAAAACGTTTAACAATGCTTAAAGTTTTTCCTTGGATTGCATCACTTATACTGCAGTCAAATTTCGTGAGCGGAGATAAGAGAGAGTAAAATATTCTTCCCCCGCTACAGATGTGGAGCAACACGCGAAATGAGGTGCAGAGAACTATATCAAACAGGCTGGGAGCCAGAATGTAACCTTGCTTAACCCAAATAACAAATTGCAAAGACCATCGACCTGGATCCATGAGATCACTAATGCTTACATTTAAATAACATGAAGGACTTCTGAAGATGCGTAGAAACTTTTAAGGAACGTTGCACGAGTATGCGACAGTGACTGTCAAAAGCATTTTGTAAAGTCAATGAACTCCACAAGAAATAACTTGCGCTGCTCTTTGAAATTTTGCGTTAGTTGATGCTAAAAGTCTACTATTGGTTAGGCTTCAGTGGAGTCCACTCGCAATGTTTTAACGACGACTTAAACTAAAAGGAAAAATCATTTAAAGAAGATCTTCTTTCCATAAAACCTTGTTAGGAAGTGTGTGTTGCCACTGCAATCCCATCGCTCGTGTGCCTTTATAAAGGCTGCAGAAATTATCGCCTCCCGGGATCCTGGTGAATTAACAGTAGTCCTCAGTATACATATAAAGGATAAACTTATTTGTCAATACAAGAATGTCCTCTTTTTCACCGCATAATTTAATGGGAATTTGTTGGAGAGAGAGAGAGTGTGTGTGCGTGTGTGTGTTTTGAAATGGTAAGATAGATGTATACGTTCAAATGAAAATAAAATCATAAATTACAGTATGAAATATATACAAGCCTGCTGACTTCGCGCACATATTTACATAAAAACACCAATAAACGAAAAAAAAAAAAGAAAAAAGCAAAATATCAATTTTGTATGCACAAAACATGGAATCTTGAATATTTTTAAAGAAAAGGAACGTAGTAAGTTAAGATGCCAGTAACATCTCCACGAGCATTAACGATACAAGTGAAGTGAATCAGTTCCAAATAGGAATCGAAACCGGGTCATGGACACTTAGCTAATACGTTATTGCCGCATACAATAATACTGTTCTGTCGATAAATATAGGTTGTCAAAGCTATTTCAATAAATAAGGAGAGCAGTAATGAAAGTATGAACCTTCTCAAATGACAATTCAGAAGGAAGATATTGGCAAATCAAACTGTCATTTAATAGTTCTCCGTTAGAGTACCGCAGTTGCTTTGACAAGTTGGTTTCTATTGATTTTATTAAATACATAAACACATAATTGCGCGCGCGCGTATGTGTGTGTACGAAATGCGGTGGAGACGTTTGTATAAACAAACACAATATACATTTTTTATGCATAACACGCAGCAAGTATTATAGATACAAAATACAATTATTCACTGTACATAACTGTTTTATGTCCAGTCATATACATATCTGTGTGTGTGTTTGTATACACACACAATTATTAGATATAATTAGTGGGTTATTCAGTTAACTACATATCTTTGTGTGTGTCATGAGACCTGACTGCAGTTATAACACTGAAATTTAAGGCATTACCAGGAATGTCACAAATGAACCGGAAAAGTCAGTCCTGAGGGACCGAACATAATTATTATTTATGATCAAATAGATATTGATTTTTAATATAAGCAAAAGGCTATGAATTGCATAAGACGTATAGAAAAAGGAAAAGCTAGAGCGATCTGGGCAGCATTTGAACTGGAAATTTAAAGGGACACTACGAAATACCGTAAGGAATTTTGTTCGACACTACCGATTCTCCCACTCCTCCGTCCTCACAGTCAAACTAATAATAGCAACAGGGCAAGCAATATGAAACGATGTAAAGAGAAAGATAAAACTTACGAGTGTTTTAATGGAACTTCTATATTAAGAGAAACGGCTCTTTTCTTGATTTCAGGTTGGAAATCTGCCAGTTTTGAATAGTCCTGATCTTGGTCAACAAGTCGAGCAGATTTCCTGCTCTCCAACAAGCGGACGTCGTCCAATTTCTTGGATATTTCCAACACGTCGTTACTGTTGGCTGCTCTCACCCAAATTGTCACTTCGTTATTGAGTTGTTCGTGTTTCTGTACAAGTCCAGTTACTTCTCTTCCATTTAGAGTCACATATACTTTTTGTCCTTCAAGTAAATGTACGGAGGACATGGCTTGGAAGCCAGGTCCGATTATGTTCTTCGAGTCCACTTCCTGAATAAGTCCGTTTTCGAATTTGACACAGTATGAAGAAGCCGGCGACGTGCCGAGTGTCACTGACGACCGGTTTGCAGTTGGTTGGTTGTTGATGTTATTGTAGTCGGAGTTCATTCTAGTGGTGTCATTTACTTCTCCCACATCAGGCGACGAGCGAACGGCCTGAATGACCCCAGTGTAGAACCGGCCATCTTGACAAGCAGCACTAATTTTGGTGCCGACAATCGACCGTTTCGCCAAACGTCTGTTTCCAAACATGATTTATATTCTGTATTTTTTTCTATTTTTACTTTAAACAATTTCGATAGTCGTATTTATATAAGAATGAGCAATTTTTCAAAACAAGTATTGTGGAAAGCAATTTAGCAAAAAAAATTACAGAGGGAACTCATATCTGCACAACAAAAATAGAATACAGAGATCAATTTCAAAGGAACAACAGTTTCTTGATTTGACAGATAAACTTTTCTTAAGTTTGTAGCATACTCCTTGAGTTAAAAATATATTAAGAGATTCTTTTAATTTTGATGTTTATTGAATCAACTGCCATAAACGTGTTGATTTCATTTTAGTACCGGAAAAAAAAAAGATTAGCAAGTGAAAGAACCTGCCGGTTGTTTATAACGGGGAAATACTTCTGTATGTTATTTTGGGCCTATTTGCTCCTGTGCATAGGCTTCAGGTAGAGAAAGCCTAAGTTTAGTTTATCAACTACATTTGTAAGCCTATTTAGTTGGAGAAAAAGCAGTGGAGAAAGAGAGGAGCGGTGAGCGTATACAGTCCTCTTTTTGATGCCCCTATTTATAGAATTGTGTAATTGTCGGCTTTTAAGTAGACAGTTTCATGTCTTCTCCAGCTCGTGACGTGTTGTTGTCATTGGGAGAAGCAATATGACGCGAGAGCAATAGCAAAAAGAAATAAGAAAGAAAACCGGGAACTAAATAACAGATTTTAGTAGTAGTTGGAGAATGGTGTCAGGATACAGAGAGAAAAAAAAATGATGTTTCGGATTGCCAATATTAATTAGGTAAAATAAGCAATTTGATGTTTCGAATCAGCAAAACAATACTCGTATAGTTTGGTTTGGCAAAGTTGTGTGTGTCACGTATTCCGAGGTGGAGTTCACTCTCAATCGATCAATCAATCAATACTGATATAAACAAACACAACAAAATGTAAAGAATTAATTATGTGAAAATTAGTACCTACTTTCATGAATGTATATCGACATAATTTTTAAGAGTGGAAGTAGTGGTAATAATAAAAACAATTTGAATTAAGACCAAAGCATAAAGACAAATGTCATTTTTAAGAAGGCTTTTGATAGCAATGACGAAAGTACGATGGCCAGCAGTGACCGTAAGCAGCAGAACGATTAAGAAAAAGTCAACATCAATAGCAACAACAAATACCCCACCAACAATATAAATTATTTGCTTGAAGGTTAAATCCAGAATCTGTTTTGAGTTAGATTTTTTTTTTCTTGCGGTGGTCCAGTAGTCTTAGACAATTATAAACATGTTAGGTTTTCTCCCTGTAGTTGAAGGTTCACCGGTTTGTTTTGGTTCTAAGAGTGGTGGGTGGAGCTCCACTTACCCCAACAAAGCCACGTGCTCAAAATACTGCTAAACGATTCGTTGATGAGTGCACTCCTTGCATTGTTATTGGTCAGTTTCTCAGTCAACACTGACGTCATTGGTCGCTATCGGGGTCACCAAGCCGGCATCTCATCACATATATACGGCTACACGTATATTACTATATATATATATCGCTCTGTTTACATATATATATACACGTTTACTTTATTTGTAAAGGTTTTGTCTGTTTATTTGTGCCCCTATAAAATTACCGGGGAGGGGGGGACCTCTTTTCTTTTTTCATGGGAGTTAGTAGTCAATATTGAACTGTAATTGTAACTTACGGCAATATTGTACCGGGCTATGTTTGTATACAGTAAAGATTTTTCTGTAATGGAGGAAAATCGCTACCTTGGTCGGCGATCAAGGAACGGTGTTTGTTGTGAAAATATCCAAAACAAACCGAATCCAAATCAGACTAAATACCATGAAGAAAATGATAGATAGATGAACTCTGTGAGAGAAACTAATGTCTGAACTAAAGGCTGAACGATTTGTAAATTGAGACAGAAAGATAAAAATAAATGAGTGATTTAATATTAGAGGTGGTGTTGTAGGTTGACCTAGATGTCGATGGTGGCCAAATAAGAGCTGCTTGTCACTAGAACACACACACACACGTATACATCGACAGTTAACAAGTGTGATTTATTAATGACAATCCCGGTGTTTAGAAATAGTACCAACTTTGTATTATTGTTGTTGGTGTTGGTTGTAGGTATAGAGAAATAACCGGCAAAGAGAACTTACGGATTTCTAGTGATTTAGGGAGGAACAAACAATTGCAGTTTGTAACACCCGAATTAAAAATAGGATCAAAACAATACCCTTAGCAAGAAATACTGTTATTATAAAAATAATAAATGATAATAATCATCAAAATAAAATTAGTTGTTTTTTTTTAAGCTACAAGTTAGGATCCGATATATATGAAATATATTTAGCGAAGCGATGTGTGTAAAAACTTAAAATTAAATGTTTGTTTTAATAATAACGGCACTGTTGCGTTGATAGGTGTACAATAACAAACTCAATGTCAGCAGTGTAAAAGAGAACAGTACCGTATTTAGAAATGTATATACCAGATAAATAATCTCAAAGCTTAATGATTACAAGACGTGGGATTTATTGAATATCCAGTGTGAATGAAAAAATATATTCCAAGTCGAACTGGTTAAGTCCTCGTTAAAATGTGGAGCAATTAAAATAAGCTTGAAAAAAAAAATTGTGTATATTCATCGATTGTTATTGAACTTACTGTCAATTCTGAATATTTTCCAATTCTCCGAGCATTATATCTGAGTAAATGGGGTTGCGTTACATTTCTATTTACTATTTTTGTTTATCGGTGAGTTACAACGTATGATTTGTTGTTTTGTTGGGATCTTTTAACCATGCATAAATCATTGAACATCAATAAACATTATCTTGTTTCTCATTGGTAAAATATGGGGTCAGTGCAATTGAGGGCTAGAAATGACGCCTCAACAGTCTTTACGACTGCTATGTTATTGCCAAAGTTATCATCCGGTGGACTTGGTGATGCAAGCATAAATATAACATATTTTTACTCCAGTCGCTTTCAAAATATTTTAAATATCAATTCGACAAACTCTTATTTTTTGCTTTAATTAACTCATATTTTGGGGTTTCAGTTAATGTAAATCAAAGGTTTTGTATTAAATAATAGTCTGAATTAATCAGTAAATTCAACCGGCTTTTTTTCTATATCTCTTGCTCAGTAAACAAACTGTAGCTGTTGACTAATTGCTATGTTTTTGGTGGATCTATCGTCTTTACTTACTCCCTGACACTTTTTTTCCAACTCGGCTTTCTGATGCTCCAAGCAGTATTTTAGAAAGCGCAAAAATGCTTACAACATATATTTACATGCCAAATTCCTATCTAAATTCAGCAAATCAATTTATATCAACTTACTCTGCATGAAAATAAAAGATAAAAATATTTGTTTTCGATTAATGATGTGTATGGTAAATACGCTTGCATACAGGTTGCCGGTTTTATTGGAAATTGCGTAACTCATGAAGTTCGGCAAAAAATATTCATATCGTAAAACGATTGAGTTAGTATCATAATTTATTAACTCTTATAAAAAATATATGAGTCTCAAATAATTAAATTATTATTATTATTGTTTAGATTGGGAAAGTGACCTTCAGCAATAACAGTAGCATTATCTGGGACAATTACTGGAACAGCCAGCTTGTTTATTACAGTCGAGTGTACAGATATTTACTGATAACTCTCCACACAACACTCTCTCTCTCTGCCCCGGAATATGATGTATGGAGGGAGATAGAGAAATCAACTTCATTCTGCTTATAATTCTAACCGAGAAGTTAAAATAGTTGTGGTGTGAGTAACATAATGCAAGGGAGAGTGTCCGGTACGGGGTAAGAATGGGAGAGGAATTACGAAGTATTCACGTGTCAAAGAAGAAAACTAGAAGGCAGCCCTCCTACTTTAAATATTATGCCAAAAAGATAGAAAATGTAATTTATCTTTAAAGCGAAACGCGTTCATCAAAACACAGAGAGAGTGAGTGAGTGTTTGTGAATGGATGGAGTAATTAAAGAGTACGCATGTGTGATCGGTGAGTAAGCTTAAGGTGCCTGAAAAGCACCGTAAAAGCATACATCCTACAAGAAGCCTATTTCCTCTGTGAAAACAAAATATATATGGTGGTCGAGAAGTGAAACGAATCGGAGAGTGCCAGTTACTCATAAACATTCCAGGGAAAATAGCATATGGCAAGATGGTGGTGCTATTAGGAAGTCCTGATTTTTCTATAGAAACTTCGGCACATTCACCCGTGGCGTTCGCCTATTCCCTGTCAATTTTGTATCTTGTTTCCAGCTTTATTAGTGTGTTATCAGATGGTTTGCAAGGTAAATAAAAAAAACCTCTAGCCAGTTCCTCGTTTGACAGTTTTGGAACTTTCCTAAGCGGCTGCCCCGTGTTTAACACTATCAGACATGATACTACATATTTAGAATAATTTCTTGAACCTATTTCCAAAATTCTATACCTCATATGTCGTATATATATATATATATATATATATATACACTGGTGATTTCAGTGATGCACGTCGTTTTTGTAAACGTGTACTATGTATAATATAAGTCTTTTTATGGTTGTTTTTGTAACAAATTTTAATGCTCGCCGTCTAATATTGGCTGAAGGTGTTTATCTTTATTGTACACACTAACAATTATACTTACTTATACTTAACGAAGTTTTTTTTTTTTTCAAGAAAGTATTCATAATTACTCTAACAATCAATAAAATATGCATCTTTTGACGTACGCCTGTTAAGTACCTCATGTAAGCATTAAGAACGAACAACATTTCTTCTTTAAACTACTTACGAAAAAAAATAATAAATTCTTTGAGCACAAATCTATTTAGTAATTTCAACAAATTTCGAATGAACCTTCATATATTTTTTGTTTCGCTCAACTCTTCCAGTAATCTAAGTTTTCCATTACTGTCGGGACATTATATATTTTTAAGAGTAGCTCTTCCCTTTTACTATTTCCGTATTCGTGTTTATATATATAAATCGGCTTCTCACCGGCTTTAATTTATTCAGTTTTTTTTTATTCTTGTTTCGTTTTTTTAATTCTTTCGTAGCAGTTACTTTCACATACATATGTTGTGTGTGTATACATATATATATATGTTCGCACTTAAAAACAAAGAAAACGAGAAGATACAATCTAACCCGAAGTACTCAATGTACATAAAGTGGATATAATCTTTTATTAAAATAACTCCCACAAGACTAGTCCTGTTGTCTTCAATTTAGAATTTTGTCATATGAATTCTAAAGTATAAAGGAAGAAGACCTAGTTCTGTAAATCTTTCGTGTTATATATATATATATATATAACATGCATGATTTACAGAACTAGGTATATATATATATATATATGCACTTCATCAACTAGGCATATATATATATACATGCACTTCATCAACTAGGCATATATATATATATATATATATATATATATATATATACATGCACTTCATCGTTGGGGCCGAATAAACATTAAGGAAAAAGGAAAAAATGCATGTGCAAAGGGCGCAAATAGAAAGGGACACCAGTTATTTTCCCCAGTGCCTAATTGACCACAATTATAAATTTTTCTTAATGAATAAAACGCTGCAAATTTTTATTATATCTTTTTCCTGCTGTCCTAGTTACGAATAAATAATTTGCTTACATAGCTAACAGCTATTTTTAATATAGTTATAGTGGGGAGGTCTTGCGTTGGAGAAAACTGAATTATTAATCCATTATTTCACATTCAGCACCCTTCTGAAAATTGAAGGGTCGTGGGGGAACTATACTGTTGGGCTGTGCTTGGGGCATAGGTTGGCCTTAATCTGGCATTATTGTATACATACATATATGTATGTGTGTATATATATATATATATATATATATATATATGTATCTTTTTTCTATGTATAAGTGTGTATATATGTATGTGTGTATATGTTTATATATGTATGTATGTGTGCATATGTATGTGTTTATATGTTTACATGTTTATTATATATATTTGAGTATTTTCGATGAACATTTTGAATTGTGAATGTATTTAATACACATTGTGTAATTTGTTGATTTTATCAAGAATTATTTTTACTTTTTGCATTTTTTTTATATATACTTCAAATATACCTATTATCAAACATCTTAATTCTTGCTCATAATCTAAGAATTTGAAACAACTGATCACCCATCTTATTCCTTGTGTCAATTCTGACAGACTTTGAATTGAGAATTTCAATGCTAATTTCCTTGTAGACGCAGTCCTATTATATATTGACATCTAATTAAGAAATAATAGGAGTATTGATACAAAAATCTTTAATCTGTAAAAGAATTGTTTTGACAACTATGAAATTCTGTTTGCCAAAATTGTGTCTGTTAATGGAACATGACATTGGTGAATGACTACTGTGATCAGTCAGACATTAAACTTCGAAACATCTATCTAAAAAGTCTATGAGTACTAGACTGAAGAGAATTAGTTTACTGGGTAAATATATTAGCTGTTAATTCTAATAGTTCACATGAAAACTCAGTAGTGATGCTGAACTGAGTATTAGGGAGCAACATGTAACTCAATCAATACAAATTAAGGGACAAAAATCTTAACTTAATATTACCTTGAATCTAATAGTATCGTTTACACTCAAATTTGAGGGGTAAGTGAAAGCATAAATATTTAGCATTATAAGTATTGAAGTCATATTTTAATTAAGTTTTCATCAAAAGGTATATACTATAATCTCTCCACTTTTTTCTCTATCTTTTCCCCTCTCTTTCCCTCTCGCCCCCTCTCTTTGCTGATATGATAAAGCACTGGTTGATATAGCATTGGATTTAAAACCTTAAGGAAGTTATACATGAAACTTATCACATTCCAGGTGTCTTTTCCTCTTATTTTTGTTTCCTCCTTCAGACATCAAAATAAAGCTACTAATGTAAAAAAATAAGGTATTAAAGTAACTAGGGTTAAGACTGATTTTAACCTCATCTCCAGGGAAAATTTTAAAATATGGTCAATTTTGAGGGTTAACAATTTTTCTCATCCAACTTTATTGTCAATATGAGTTTCTTTTCAGTAGACAAAGGCACTATATGCATTACTTTTAGATTAGATAGAAGTGGGATGTGTAAAGTGGAGCCAAATTACATAACCAGGAATTAAAATTGTTTCCAATGTGACACACCAAGGGATTTCCTCTTCTATAGTACTCACCACTGCAGGTTTATTTTTGTGTTTTTTTTATGTTATTTTTGTTACTGATAGTGCCAAGACATCCCCAGTTAAGCAGACCTCTCAGTAAAGTGTTGTAACCATAACCATACTGTCTTTCCTTCAGACATAATTTCCCTAGGACTATAATATCCTATTTATCCTTTGTTTCTTAAGATAGCAAAGGTGTAATTGGAGGAAGATTTGGCTGCTATTTCTAGCAACCTGATTGACTGCATAGAGATTCCTATGTTAGTTAATACTGGTTTCTTGCTTTGACCCAAAATCAATTTTTGCAGAACAGTTTATTTTATTAAATAAATAAATAAATAAATAAATAAAAATTAAAAAAAAATATTTGTGATACTTATACTATTGAACTTCATTCAGGGAATAAAACAAAAAAAGGACTTAATCCAGTGTTTTATGTTGTTACTGTCTTCATTGCTCTTGACTTTACAATTGGTCATCAAAACGAAAAATTAAATAGAAAAATTTCGTGAAATTTTAAATGAATTTAGCTATTTACCTCAAGCAGGTTCTCTTTCATATCAGGTAAAATTTGATCATCCAAAGTATATGTCTGAATAATGCTTTCTCCTGTAATATCTTCACTTAAATGGTACATTGGATTCTACAAATATTTATTATATCTGTATCATATCAAAAAAAAATCTGCATAAAATAGTTTCAAAAGAATTTTAAAACTATTTTTGTTTTTTTTTCTTCTTGTAGCTTCACATCTGATATGTCGCCAATGTGGTCATGAAGTAGCTTGCATTGATGATCTGGTTCATATACCAAGTAGCTTAGCCCTTCGACAGAGAAATGATACAATTCAAAGCAAAGATAAAACAATTGTTCAGCTCTTCCAAAATCCTGAAGGTAACAATTCTTTTAGTTAAATGTTATGTAAGAGGGGGACAATCACAGATTAGTTGAGATAACAAATGACTAAAATGATATTGTTGTACCTTATTACAGACTTTACACAAATCAATCTGATGCTCATATCAATCATTTGTTGAAATATGTTTCTGATAGCCTTATTTAGAAAGAATGACTTCTCAGTCAGTAGTCTATAGATTATTTTAATGTTCTGATAATGTTACTCCTATAAAAAAAAAAAGTTAAAATTTATAGATTTTAATTTCTAAAAATATCATGAAACAAAGTTGCTGCTGATAGAAAACCTGATTTTTTATGTTAGAAAATGTGGACTCTAACGAAAGATATGTAAATTACAGCATATAACAAATAAGATTTTAATATAATCTTTCATAGTTTGGCTTTAGCACTAAGAGTTGCCACTGCTATAACACTGATTGGGAGACTACAGATAGCTGAGTGGATAAGTTAGCAGATAACCAGCTGAAAAGTTCATGCATTGTCAGTAGCACTACGTTCTGTTCATAGCTCGGAGACCTGGAAACCACTCTGGTTCAATCATCCCAAGAATTATATGAAAACTAGTTTTTCAGTACCCCACAAAAAACAGAGTTACGGGTCTCTCTGATGATGATAGTGGTCACTTGACAATTCTTGTTGAATGATGTGCTTGTGATTATGATCAATAGATTTACTTTTATCAGGCCTGCTATCTGTTTTGAGAATTAGAAATCTTTTGTATGGTATTTCATGGTCTTAGATTCATGTTGTCCAAGTTTAGAGAGGATCCTCCTTTTTCTGTCTTGAGGCTACAAGTCCATTAGGTTGAAGCTTATCCCAATTCTCACCTCAGTGACTGGTTGTATAAGACTCCTCACTGAATAGGATGCTAGTCCATGGCAAGGTTAACCCCAACCTGTCCCATGCTGTTGGTGATATTAATTTTCAGCTGATTGGAGTTGAGAAATATGATCTGAGAATCAAAGCCATGACTTGATAATCATGAGCTCAACCACTGCGCTATGTACCTTCATCTGGAGTGGATGAGGAATAAAATTCTTTCTTTAGCATGAAACAATGACTGTGAAGACTTGTATTCTCTTTATAGCAGTGAGCATTATTAGAGATAACTACAAGCAGGTTAATAATGTACAGTAAGAATAATGGGGGACATAATCAAACTTTCAGACACACTAGAGTTGATAGTGTGAACCAGACAGAGTCCTGACAGTATGCACTGTGATGGTGCAATTTGTCTGAAAGCTTCTAATCCAAGAGTCGAGAGGCAAATAAAGCCCATAAGTGGATGGCTTAGCTTGAACATTCTTATACTAGACATGAACAATAGCTTTGATGTCAGATGCAACAATTTTTTTTTTGGAGAACTGCTAGAACACTGAAAGGGGGTGGGGTGGCATTTTTTTGAGTTGCACTTTATTTATAGTTTATATTTTTTGTGAGGAAAGGGGGCAGCAAACTCAAAGACCACCCCAGATGCCACAAATTCTAGCTGCTCTCTGACAGATTTGTGGTCAAGCCTGTAGCAGTGGAGACCTCCAGCATCCTCAGCCCCCAGACCACATCCCTGCTCACTGCTTTTGAGGCAGCAATGGCTATCCACCATTCTCTGAGGAATGTCTTTTTCCATTTTGTTCGCTGGGACCATGAGGCAGACTGACAAGCCCTTTTAGGTATTACTTTTACTTATTGTTTTATTTAACCAATCTTAATTTAATAAAATGGAAAATAAACCAAAAACATTTTATTCCATGATACACTTGAGATGCAGAAAGTGAGTATGACTGGTTGATAGCAAGTTACAGAAGTTGCTTTTCATCAGTAGTATGCTTCCAAAGATCAAGATATATCCCTGTAGAAAAAGAATGAAGATTTTAGTAAGGATAGCTGCTAACTCAGGAGTATACTTGAGAAATATTGCTAGACTGGTGACTTTGTTGTTCTGAAGGGATTGCTATTGTTGCGAAATCCTTGCTCAGCTCTGATTGAGCAAATCTATGATCAAAAGTATTCCAGCCATGACCATCTCATTTTTTTTCTGTGTAGGAAACTCAGGACCACATAGTTCAATGATTGTAAGAGTTTTTATTTATTGTGTCTATGTGTATGTGATGGTGAGGTGGAAATTATGGAAGTATTTTGTTGAATGTGTGGAAGCTTTCTCCCCAAGAAGTACTACTTACAGTGCATTTTTAACTGAGGAAACAGAGCTTGCTAGCTGTACATTGCAAGAAGGTATTGCTTGCTTTTTAGATGTTAGTTTAGCCATAAGTCAGCCCTTAGTGAGAAGAGCTATGATCAAGGGCATTCCAATCATAATCATTCTGTTTCTGTTTAAAGCATAGTGTATGCATGACTACGTCACCTGTCTCTTATAATGTGGTAGGATGTGATTTGCAGGAGATTTAGTAATTATTTCTAGCAGGTCAAGTAAAACACATAAGGGTCCCTCACTTTGGC
Source organism: Octopus bimaculoides (assembly GCF_046866305.1). NCBI lineage: Eukaryota > Metazoa > Mollusca > Cephalopoda > Octopoda > Octopodidae > Octopus > Octopus bimaculoides. Next base: position 82,953,584 of record NC_142931.1, on the reverse strand, counting down.
ATGTGACATGTAGGAGTACTGGTAGTCAGAAAAAGAACAATGTTGGTAGAAGTGGGGGAATTTCTCAAGTTATTGAAGGCTGTATTCTTTATCTGCACTGTTACAGTGTAGCTGTATGTGAATCCATTTGTGGTCTGGATTTATAAGGGCTGATTGCATATGTGATATGAAGTGACATGATTAAAAGGATGAGTTCAGCAACCTGTTTAAGTGTCTCAGATGGGTTAGAGGTGAAACACATTTGCTGCTAAGGATAGATAGCATAAAACTAATGGAATTCTAATCAGTTTGTTAACATTAAGTATCATAGCATTGCATTATATACAAATGTGGTGGGTGGCAGTGGCCTCAATTAAGCAGTCGCTGGACAATTTGATATATGCAGAGATGATAGTACTTTGGAAAGCCCAGATTCCTGATTCATGAATTGTTTCTAACCACTACTTCTATTTTTATAAGAAACCCAGCTGTATATTAGTTGCTATAAGTGGGTCTCTTCTTAAAATCTTGTGATTATTGGGCCACTAGCCATAAAGTAGGTGAAGACAGAATTATGTGCCAGCTGATAAGGCAGTCTCCCAAGGTTTAACACAAGGTGGGTGTCCTACCTGCCATCAAGATTCTGCTGAGAAACTTTTTCACCTTTACTTTCTGACAGACAGCGGCACCATATAAAGTGTAAAGGGAAAGTGAAAAGGGAATTAGCACATCAAGAAACTTGATCAAAAGTCTGGTCTAATGCATGCACAAAAGTCCAGGGGAAACATTGAAATGAGTGCTGCATTGAGCTTACCCATGGGTACTGTGTTGAGTGGTATTGTCTTATGACACCAGCTGTATTACTATTTAAAGTATGAAGTGACTTCGGCTGCAAGACAAAGTGTCTTTACTTTGGCTATCAGAGCTACATCTCTTCTAAGTTGGTTCACTTACAGGAAACTGCAAGCATGCAAGGCTACACAGAAATAGGGACAGCGATTTACAACTAGCATAATTTCATTGCTTGTTACATGCTTTTGCTAATTGTTTTTGATGCCTATGTAGTTGTGAACAAACATACACTCTTTCAGCCCTCCCAACTTTGACCCTTACAACAGCTGGAAGGAGAGAGGGCTGCACTAGAACCTAGCTGGCAGTCATTCACAGCTGTGAAATCTGAAGCAATATGAAATGAAGTGCCTTTCTCAAGGACAAAATACACTGTCCGGTCCAGGAAGCTATAACTTTGTGACCATGAACTCAACACCCTAACCACTCATCCATAAAAGTCTTTGGGTACATTAAAAGACCCACTAAAGGCCTATCTAAAGTATATCTTGAGAGACAGATTGAAAGAAACTGTGTGGCAACCTAAACGTAAGTAAGGCTCAGCGTTTTGAGATCAACTTCCAGTACTTCATTTGATGTCTTCCTGGGTCAACCTCTTCCACAACTTCCCTGTACTTCAATAATTTGGCCACAGTAAACTTTATCAGAATAGACAGGGTTAAATGGAGAAAATTTTCATGTGTAATTACAGTCTGCAAATTTTCAGATCAATATTATATACATAAACATTTAAATTTTGTCTTTGTATAAAGATATGATTTATGTAATAATTATAATGATAATAGTAATAATTAAGAGATTCTGCCAAACATCTGTATATCATTAAACATCTAAATACCTGAGGTGAATTATTGTTAAGAAGATTACAGTTTTGTGGACAATTAAACCCCATCTTTAAAGTGTATAGGTAGAATATTTATAGCAATACTTGTTTCCATTGGTTTAGTCTCAGATAGTCATCAAATTTCTTATTCAAAGCTGTAGCAAGTAGCCTTCAAATGTAAATATCATAATCTTTTGTTTATAAATAAAGACTCCTAGTTTGAATCAAGTTTTGCACCATGTATATATACAGGAGATAAATAAAACTTGATGAAATCAAAGACAAAACCAATCAAAATATAGTGTATGTGTTTGTGTATGTATATATATATATAGGAACAGGTATGGCTATGTGGTTAAGAAGCTTCTTTCTCAACCATGTGGTCACAGGTGAGGGCATCTGGCTGTTGAATTCTGTCTGACCCATGCAAGCATGGAAAAATGGGCATTAGATGATGATGATAACATATATGTGTGTGTATAATAATAATGAAATTATTGTGTACAGTGCTCAGGTGCACTACAACTCATCAAAGGTGCATGTATAGGATGTAGAATTATGTCAGGAAAGTGAACAGTGTATGAGTCATGATATACATGTGTGCATGCATATGGAGGTGAGGATATCAGATGTAGTGTTGGTAAATTTCAGGAAGCATGGAGGTTTTAGAACATACAATGTCTCAGCAGCTAACAACTGATGCAGGTAGTTTGTTCCATGCTTCAGCAACTCTGAGTGTGAAAAAATGTTTCCGGAAGCCATGGGTGCTTTGCTGTTTTCTGACTTTATTGGCATTCCCATGTGTGTTAGACACATGGAGCTCAAAAATGTGCTCAAGGTGGTTGTTGGCATGATGGTTAATAATTTTGTGGGTGTTTACCAAGTCAGTTGCCAGATGCTGGAGCTTCAATGTATCTATGCCTAGGGAAGCTAGGCGTTCAGAATATGTTAGATGCCTGATGGAAGGTATTCATTTGGTTGCATGTCTCTGAACAGTTTCCAGGAGGTCAATGTCATGAGCAAGAAAGGTGATGCAAATTCCAAGTGTAGCTGCACCATAGCCATATACAGCCTTAAATAGATAGCTGGAGAGCGGCTGACAAAAGTCTTGCTGAATGATGCCAAGACATCCTCAGCTTTCTTGACAATTTTAGAGATGTGCTTTGTCCAGTGCAAATTGCTGCTGACTAATGACCAGGTCACATTCACAAGAAGACTTCTTGATATTAGTGTTGTGGAGAGAGTATGTGGATGCTGGGTTTTTCCTCCCCAAATGCATGGTGATACACTTGTCCACAGTCAGCTTGAGTTGTCAGTCTGTGATCCATTGTTGCATTGTGTCCAGTTCTGATTGCGGGAAAGATCTAACGTGTTCAGGATCTGTCCTGTTTATCTCAAGGTACAGCTTGACGTCATCTACATATTTCAGCACTGTGACATTCTTTAAGTTATGTATATATGCACTTATGTATGTACATATGTAAGTATAATCAATCATCATCATTTGGTGTCAGTTTTCCCTGCTGGCATGGGTTAGGCAGCTTGACAGAAGCTATCAAGGCCAGGAGCCACTCCAGGTTCCATAGTCTATTTGGCATGGTTTCTACAACTGGATGCCCTTCCTAATGCCAACCACTTTACAGAGTGTACTGGGTTCTTTTTACATGACACCATCACCAGTGCTTTTCTCATGGCATCAGCACCAGTGCTTTTTATGTAACACCTTGGTTTAAGATATCAATTCTGTTGTGGTAGGCAGATCTTCTTGAGTACAGCAATGCACCACATATTCCAGTCTTTTGTCATTTCCTTGTTTTGGCTCAGTTTTTTGACATTAGCTTTCAGCACTTCATTCTATGTCTTCCTGGGTCTTCCTCTTTCACAACCTCCCTCCACTTTAAGTGATCAGCATTTCTTTATGCAACTGCTCTCATCCAGATGCATCACATGACCAAGCCAGCTCAGTCTTCTCTTGTGCATATTGCACCTAATCCCTCTTAGGCCTAATTTTTCTTTCTATACACTAGTGCTCTATCACACATGCACACTGACATTGCACATCCAGCAGATAATACCAGCTTCATTCCTCTCTAGTCTTTGCATGACCTCTGCGTTCAGGGCCCACATCTCTCTACCATGTAGCATTGCAGTTTGCATACATACATCATACAATATTCCTTTCACTTGGAAAGAGAAACCTTTCATTGCCAATGGAAGTAAAAGCTCTCTGAACTTTTTCCATCCTATTCTTATTCTAACAACTACACACTTTTGGTACATCCTCCTCCACTGCTAAATAGGTCACCTAAGTAGCAAAAATTATCTACTATTTCCAGAGAGCCTCCAGGATATTTGAGGAAATCAGTTTCCCAGATATCTGTAGTCTTTATGGCTCCTGTACATCTTCCACTTAGAAACACTACTTTCTCTGTTAACCTTCCTACTATTTCACTGCACCTCTTGTATGTCCATAGTTTGTACTGGGTACACCAAATGGAATTTTTGTCTACACCCTTCCTACATATTGAGTGGGGTCATTTATCTGAAATGGGTAGGGTCCTGTTTGATTTCTTGCTTACTAGAATGTTGGTCTTTGCTAACTTAACTTTAAGACCTTTCAATTCCAGGTTTTGCTTCCACACCTGGTATGTATTTTCTAATTCTGTTACAGATTCTACTATGAGGGCAAGATCATCAGCATATAGTAGTTCCCATGGATTACCAGTCCTAAATTTCTGTTATAGCCTGGAGGACAATGATGAATAGGAGGGGGCTGAGGACCAAGCCTTGGTGAACATCTACCTGTGTACTAAATTTGTCAATGTACTCATGACTAACTCTTACGTTTACTAACAGTACCTCTGTACCTGACCTGCACTACTTTTACAAGCCATTCACCTACCTCTAATATATATATATATATTGTAAATGGAAGAACTACTCAGTTAGGATGAAATTGAAACTTCAGGACAAGAGAAGCAGCCAATGATGATATTTTGTAAATATACACTCCAAATGATGTGGAATGATGTTTTAAATAAGGAGGGACACATTAGGCGAGAATGATTTGATTATAATTGAGGTAATCTGAATAGCTTAGAAAATTATAATCTTAACAGTGCTTAAATTTCTAAGCGTAACCAATTTGATTTACTCTAAAGGAACCTCCATGGTCACTCATCATGCTATGAATAGCAGACAAATATCCCTCAAATCCTACTATGTCTTAAAAATTTTAAGTCACATTGGATAATGAAGTTCTGAAGGAAAAAAAAAATCAACTGGATTGTCTTGACTGCAATACCTTTAACCCTTTAGCAGTTAAACTAGCTAGTTCTTGCCTCTCATACCTACCCTACAATGTCATTCTATAGATAAATAATCATCATTAATTCGAAACAATGTGAATATATAAGCATTACATTTGACAGAGTAATCTGAATGCTAAAGGGTTATACATACATCAGAGGCTGACCTGGGATTAAGCAGTAACTTGAATTAAATCTCTCATCCTATCTTAGACAATGAAGAAACTGCTACATGGTCATTCAGCTTGCTAAAAGAAGCAGCTAAATTTCCTTCAAATTAAACCTACCATCTTAAATAAAAGGACACCCCCACCCCTCGTCCTTCCTATATATAAAAATAACCTTGAAGCTAATCCATATCAGATCACCTCCAATTCCATTGCTTGTTAGCTAAGATCATCTACTCCCCGGCACACACACACACACACACACACACACACACACACACACACACACACACACACACTCTCTCTCTCTCTCTCTCTCTCTAATAGAATGTTCAGTTGAGGTATAAACTCCACAGGCTGCATGTCAGTCTAGACTCCTTCTTTACAACTCACATTAGAGAAACTCTTTGTCCAACTCATATCAGCATGGAAAAAATAACAGACATACAGATGATGGTGGTGGTGGTGGGTGGAGCAGTAACAACAGCAGTATTTCATAATATAATCCTAGATACATTATGTATATAAGCGAAAGGCACAATGGTCACAGATGGAATGTCTTTTACTATAAGTGTGTTTCATTAGGGCTGAATTGGGGCTCCACAACACCAGAAACCCTATGCAATTTAACAAGAAATTAAAATTGATACATTACGAAAGAATAATGATATCAGTTGCTTTTAATTTAGCATATTTACCCCATAATTTATGAAAGGAGTTATCAGGTGTAACGTTCATGCCTTGGTCAAGCAATAATCCCTCAACTATTGCAGGTGCTATGTTTAAAAAAAACCCACGATAGGTGAAAATCTGAAAAGTAGAAACAGTATTGTATTGTATATTTTTTTTATTACTTTTATAATTTATATATATTTATTTTATTATTTTTATACAGGGTGCGAGGGGTATTTGAAGACAGTTTTGGTATACAATAAAATAACTATATTTCAGCATAAATAAATACGTATTTGAATAAACATTTGTGTAATTAGTCTTGATAATGATTTTTAAGCAAATTATTCTATGAAACTGCCTTCGGCTTCGATGACTGCTTCAAAACGGGACCAAAACCGTTGGCATGCTGGCACTATATGGTCCTTATTCATTTTGGACATCACCTGTTAGACTATTGATCCTGGTCAAAGTTATTTTCGTCAGAAAAACTAAAACATGCCTTGTACATGAGGATTTTTCACTTTGTTAAGTAAACATTTTGAATGGATGAGATGGTTTTCCTGTGTCTTTCCAGACACAAATTAGCCTTTCCTCATTACATAGGACTCGTAATCAAATGTCACAGTGTACCACAGTTCTGATAGTCCAGTCTGACACCTGAAGTTCTTTAGCAATGGACCTCATTGATCTTCTGGGGTTTTCATCGATTATGTTTTGAACGTGTATAAATTCTGGTGTCCTTTTAGTGTCTGAGTGTTGTGAATTTTTTTTTCTCTTTGATGCAGGTGAAACATTACCATCACATGCCTCCAATTCCAACCGAACTTTGTGTACAAATGATCTTCCAACATTTAGAAAGATGCTAATTTCAACATCACTGTGGTTTGCATGTATAGCAACTATGACTGGATGTCTTTTCATTTTTTGAATTAGCATGATATGTTGAAAGGGTTATCTGGGGAAAAAAAATGATTACATTAAATAATCTGAAGGTGTAATGAACTAAAAACGAAATGTCGTCAAATACCCCTCGCACTCTGTATACAAGGTCTGATCAATAAGTATTCAGACTGTTGCCATAGTAATGAAGCTAAAGTATGCAGAGTGAAGCTGCTTGGCACAGATTGACCTTGAACTCTGCTGTGCATGTGCACTAAGCCATGGAAGTTTATAAAAACCTTATACAGAAGAAAAGACAGTACCAGTGCAACGATTACATGCTACACACCTTCCTTCCAAGCACTGCTGTAAACAACAAAAGTGAGCTAGACCATTAAAAATTAGTGCGCATGCACAGCAGAGTTCAGGGTCAATCTGTGCCAAGTGTCTTCACCCTCCGTGCTTTAGCTTTATTACTATAGCAACAGTCTGGATACTTATTGATCATATGATGTATTTAAGCTTTTATAAATTCTTCCCACACTCTTAGGAGTGCCTGTGTCTTCTCTTTTTTGCAGGTGATGAACATAGTGATGGGCAGTTGTTAGCACTGTCTTTTCTTCTGTGTAAGGAGGTTTTATAAACTTTCATGGCTCCATCAATTGCATTTCTGAATTGCAACGCATGAATCATCTGGGGGTCCCAATCTTCTGCCCTTCTCTGAAGTTCTTTTGCTATTTTTGCTAGAGCTGAGAGGCATTCTAGTGATAGGCCGACTTCTTCTTCCCCTCGATCCTCTTGTTCTTCTTGTTGACTTCATCATCTCTGTCAGATCTTCATCCATTAACAGATCGGAGAAGGCTTCAATCAAGTTATTAACATTCTCGGTAGTCATATCAGTGGGGCCATCTCCTAGCAATTTTGTCAGCTTCACTGCCTTATCTACTGCAGGGTGGTGGATTTCGTCTGGAGAGAATCCTTTATAGTCATGGACCACTTCTGACCACAATTTCTTCTAGCTGACATGCAAAGTTTCATTCTTCATCTCCTTTATGGCCTTCTGAATATTTTGGAGACACATTGCAATGGTTTACCCACACCAGTACTCCTTCAGCAAGAAGTTATCATCTGAGTCCATAGCCTCAACCAAGTGTTGCAGGGAGTTTCGTGTATAGAGCGCCTTAAAAGCATGAATAACGCCTTGCTTCATGCTGGATCAGCAATGTGGTGTTCGGCGATGATTCAATTTGTATGCCCTCATACAACAGGTCAAGCATGTAACCTCCAGCATTGTCCATTAGAAGAAGCGCTTTGAATTCCAGTTCTTTTTTGGTGTGATAAACCTTGATTTCAGGGATGAAGCACTGGTGAAACCAATCCGATGTCAGTGGTTTAATTATCCATGCCTTCTGGTTGTGCATCCAGTGCACTGGCAGCAGGTTCTTATTTTTGTTTTTGAGGGCCCTTGGGTTTTTGGACTTATATAAATAAGCCCTGGCTTTAGCATGAAGTCTGCAGCATCACCATACATAATTGTAACTTGATCTTTGTACACCTTAAATCCAGGGCCTCTGGCCTCCTCCTTCATAATGAAAGTCCGCAATAGCATGTTTCCAAAAGAGGCCAGTCTCATCCATATTGAGACTTGTTCATGTGAATATCCCCCTTCTTCACTGATGGTCTAGAATGTCTTGTTCATGTACTCTTCAGTGGCGGGTTTGTCAGCAGAGGCAGCTTTTCCATGCAGGGACACACTCTTAAGGTTAAACCTCCTTTGAAATTTATCAAACCAACCCTTACTGTCATTAAATTTGGTTGGTTTGGTGGGAGATGCCATAGATGGTCCTGGTTCAAGGTTGTCTGGCTCATCGTCACAGCCATCCATAAACTTGCCTTACAGCTGCCTGGCTTTCTCATGGAGGGTGTTGGTAACCAGTGCAATGTTCTTCCTGCAGTCACTGATACAAAAGGCTAATGCAGACGCCATCCTTACGATGGCCTTATTGCAGGGAAGTTACCACCCTTTTCATTGTCTTGTTAAAAGTCACTTTTGCTGTCGCCCTTATATTTTTCGTTCTTCTTGATGTAGCGAATGGTAGATGCCATAATAGTGGCCTACATCCGCATGCCTTCTCCCTTCCTTAAGTATGTTGAGGAGTCTCACCTTCTCTGCTATAGTAAGCATCTTCTTCTGGCACTTGGGTTCACTGCCAGAAGCCTGAGAATGTGTAGAGCGTTTTGGTGACATTGTAGGGCTTGAAATAAATTTACAATTTTATACATAAATACAAGACAACACCACACACTCGCCTCCCAGGTTTCATTTTCCATATAGTATGTGCAATTCTCTGTTTACTCATCTACAGCACACGACATATTTTCTTTTAATATATTTTAATTAATGTGCTATACAGTGCAGTACTGTAATATTTATTTATTAATTTTTAGGGTGAAAATACTTATTTTATCCCAGATATAATTAAAATCTAAACAATATAAATACCTATCGGCCGCAGAAACCTGCGATATATTGAGGAGTCCACAATATAAATTTACATATATTAGCCAGAAAAATCAGCAATGTACTGAGGGTATGATAGGTGAACCATATGGCGAGTGATTACTGTACTAACATTAGAAATAAAATGAAAAGGTCTCACAGACTTATCTCATGGGAGCATATTCATTTATCCTTATGTTTAAGTCAGAGATATGCTTAAAATGGTGATTATATAACAATGGTAATTTTGCAGTTTGGCAATCTTTTATGTATGTGTGTGTGTGTGTATATATATATATATATATATATATATATATATATATATATATATTTCTTCTGACTCCCAAGTTCTCCTTCGCTTTTCAAATTTGTCACCTTGCATTTCAGCTCTCAAATTGTCAGTTTCGTAGTTATCTCCCCTATCTCGTGATTATTTATCCCTTTCATTCACCATTTTTCAAATAGACTTTCTCAATTATATCCTCCCTTTAAACGCTTTCCAACACATACAACCTTGTCATCCTTCACTCTTATTCTTTACTAGCGTCTCTTTTCTATCTGCTCTTATTTTTTATTATATTTACTGTCTCATCCCCCCCTCTCTCTTTCAGTCAGAAACATCACTCTCCAGTAATGAGTTTTTCATCACTGTGAACCAATGTATCCAACTTTTCAGTTGGTCTGATCCTGAATTAAGTGACTATATAGTTATAGAGCTGTTCTTGTATTATTGTTGCTTGATGCATATTTTACTATCACATCACTTTGATAAAATATTGTATTCTAACATAAGCACAAGGCCACAAATGTTGTATGTAGAGTGAATTACATCTCAACCTCAGTGCTTGACTAGTACTTTATTTATTTCACAACTATTGGAGTGCGAAGCTTTCCTCACGAACGCACGTTTATGTGATGGTTGTGATCTATAAACAGTTGTAGGAACTGGAAAAAGAAGTATGAGCATGCAATGCACATGTGCACACTGAATTCGTAAAATGGAAGAGAACAAAAACACCATATGCATGTCAAAATAAAATGGTAAAGAAAATAAAACAAGTTATATGATGGCCTACATGCCACGTCTGACACTACGATCATGCAGCTTTGCTGCAATTTTCTTGTTGACCATGCCAAGATGAAAGGCATAGTTGACCTTGGCAAAATCTGAACATTTGAACTAAGAATGTAAAGAGGAATGATTAAATATTACAAAATATTTCATCAGATGCTCTACCAATTCTAATATCTTAAATCAATATCTAAATTGCAAGCCCATTGACTTCTAATTCTTGCTGGTTCGGTATTTAAAATAAAGATCAATTTTCATCATTTTCCATCCAGTTTTATTTTGCTGAAAATGTTCAATTCTAGTAGAAAGATGTAACCTTTACATTACCAGCAGTATTGCAAAGATTAATAGTGATGGCTTCTGTTGTCTGAGAAGATAAGTAATGTGGTTTGGGAAATTTGAAAATGCAATAATATCAACAGTAGTAAAAACACAAATCAATTATATCAGCTGCAATAGCAGGTCAGTATCGAATTAACTATGGTCCCTTAAGATTATTTCAGTTGGACACTCTGCATCCATTATGTTTGCACTGGTGAGATTTTACAATGAGAGATGCATTTGTAAATTTTATTTTGAACATTGTAGGTCATTTAATAGTCAGTTGGATAAGGTATTCAGATAGCCTCGAGTTGACTCAATACCTTGTGAGTAAAATTTAATAGATAGAAGCTGTGAGAACCTGTTAAAGAGGGCCATTCCTGTTGGATGGTAGATTTTATCTTGTTCAGTTTAATGCCTCCACCTAGTTCTTGTGTATCTCCAACAGTCTACTCTGTTGTAAACATTTGAGCTAGGTTTCTAGTCTTAAGATAAGTTCCTTTTTTGCCACCAGTCTTTGGGACCCTAAAAGGGGCTGTAGCCATTGTTCTTCCTCTAAGTCATTAACAAAAAGAAAGTTATGATCATGCAAACCTATGATTAAAGGCATTCATATTGTCTTTTTTCCACCATCTATATCTCTCTGTTCCTTTATTCAATCATCCCATTTATATTCTGGTCCCTGTTCCTTATGAGTATGCCTGGCATTTTGCCACCATCTCTATCCTGTTGTCTCCCACTCTCTCTCTCTCCTCCTGCACTTACCTCAGGTTGGGTAACCATGTATTTGTTTTGCAGTAGCGCACTTGTCTCTGTCTTCATTCCGGATCTCTCTCTCCAGCCAGGTAACTATTGGGTAATTAATTTCATGTTATTACATAACTGACTTCACAGTTTGGGTATTCATAATTTATTGGGAATTCCTAAAAACAAGATCCTGTGTAAGACAGTTCGGTATTCTCAATAAATGCACAAAAACCATTTTAAGGGCTACATACTTTGTATTGTTGTTACTGGATTAACGAAACAATTATGTTGACCTGAACCCAAAGCCACATGGTTGCAAAGCGAGCTTCTTCACCACACAGCCAACTAAAAGAAAGAAAAAAACCTGAATTGGCATGGTAGGAAATTCTTTAACTCTTCAATTCAATCATAATGGGTATGAGGCTGGATAAAAAACAACAACATTTGACTAAACAGGGAATGATCATATAAACAATAAGAATAATTTTAGAACTTGTACTCTGTACTGTTTTTACACAAAATATGTAGAAGTTATGGAACTATTTAAACAATTTCTGCCATTTTAGGTTTTTTAACAATTTAAGCAATTGGTTTTTTTACATGTTACCTTTTTTTTTTTTCATTCTCTTTTATGACTTTTCTGTTAAGGAAAATACTTTGAAGTGATAACATTTTCAAAAGCAGAAGTTTTAAAAGCTGATAAGGTAAGTTTTACTTTGCTACTCCAAAAATTTCTCTTCTAATACTTCAGCACTCACAGTACTAAAGGTTTGATTTAAAATATGACTTGTTTGAACAAAAGCATTTTTATAATTATTTGATTTAGGTACTCTGAATGCTAAAAGGATTAGATAGATATTTTTTTCATCAATTATTATTAACTTACTTTTTTTGCTTCCATATTTTTCATTTTATGTTGCATGTAGTAGTTATCATGTTAGGAGTGTATTCTCCACTCTCCCATGAGGATAAGCTGGATGTCAGCTCTGTACTTTGAATTTAAGTATTTTTAGTTATAAAATTTGTGCCTCAAATATTAACACTTCAAGTCTTTTTAAATATCAGTATCCCTTATAAATTTCTTCTTGTTTTATAGATGCAGTGATGGCAGTATCTAATGTGCATGTGTATTAAATTACCAGTGTGTTAACAATTTTGTTTCTTTGCTATAATATTCTATTGAACATATTTATAGATTTTGCTTTGCCTACACTGGGTGTGATGATGATTTGTGCTATATGAGAGAGGACATAAAAAGTTGCGGGGAACAGCTGTATATCTATGTATATCAGTTTGTGTGAGCTTGAATATGTAGGTACTTTTGCCTGCTTTTCAATATCCAAGTTCCTAACTGCTGTCATCACTAATGCCATCTAAACCATTTATCATTGTTAACTTAGAATTTCCTTTGATCTATGACATCTTAGGGAGTTGACCTTCCCTTCTTCCTTGAACATCATGACTACAGTATTCCTTTTCTTTCTTTCTCTCTTTATTTTACTGATAAAATAAATAACTTTCTTATTCTTAACAGTTATAAAATGATTGTTCTCTTATGTTTGTAAACAGTTCTACCTAGCACTGTCAATCAATTGTTGTTGTTGTTTGTTCCTTCTTGAGCCATGCCTGACTCATAAGGGCTGGTTTCCCGGTTTCATTGGTGTATAGGTTCCCCTCCTGGATAGGATGCTGGTCTGTCTCCCAATCAATTGATGATGTTAAATAATAATGAATAACTATTTTCTTCTGAAGATCTGGTGTTTCAATGCCTATATAATGATTACCTCATAACATACTCGTATTTGCTAGTAAAGCAAGCATAAAGATTACATAATTTATGATGTTATAATAAAAAAAAACTTAAACTAATTCACATTTTATTCTACTAGTGTATGTATATATATATACATTTGAAATTTGATGATTACACTATGTATGAAAGCGCTAATTTGACTTTATGAGCATTACAAAATATTTTTTTAATGTTAAAATACCATAATATACCATAATAAAAAACATAAAAACCAGACCATGTTTTAACTTTATTCAACTGATATATTATTCTATACACATTCACACATATATTCAAAACAAAATATATATATATATATATATATATATATATATATATACACACACACATACATACATACATACATAAATACATACATACATACACACACACACACACACATATAAAAGAATATATGTATTATGCAGTAAATTGGTAGAATTGTTTGAGAATTGGATAGAATAGCCCGCTATATTTATTCTAGCTCTTTACATTCTGACGGCAGCCTGCATCAATACTTGTGCCAAGCTGTATTTGCCCTTGCTTTTCTCTTGGACAACAATTTAGTGTATAGAGAGGAGAGTTGCACAGGTAGCTAACTGCTGGTCATCAATTAAAAAATAAAAAAAAATACCTTGCCCAGCACTGCATCTTAGAGAGGAAGTTTCTTAGTGCAGATTGCATCTCATGAGACATGTGGAAGCACCCACTTATATATAAAATTATCACCATCATCACCATTGCTTTTACATCCTCTTTTCCATTTTGATATGGGCTAGATGGGACTTTTTGAGATAGTGTTTTATGATAAGGTACCCTTTCTGATGCCAACCGTCCTTTGTAGTTGCCTCTTACCACATACTGTGATACAGTGCACCTATATTAAAAACTGATATACATACAGTATTACAGGCATACTTCGGCTTAAGTTGTTTCGATTTAAGTTGTTCTTGATTATACGTCAGTTTTCAAAAATAACATGGAAAAATAAAAATAAAATCAAGTCATTTTATTCGACATTACATCTGTCCACCACAAATATTGGAATCGTAAAATCACTAGAAAACTATTAAAAGCACATAAAATCTTGTTACTGTACAATGAATCATCATCATCATCATCATCATCATCATCGTTTAATGTCTGCTTTCCATGCTAGCATGGGTTGGACGATTTTGACTGAGGACTGGCAAACCAGATGGCTACACCAGGCTCCAATCTGATCTGGCAGAGTTTCTACAGCTGGACGCCCTTCCTAATTCAAAAGATAGTGTTGTCTTTGTTTGAGGACCTGAAGAAAAAATATCCAGATGAGAAAGATGTAGAGTTCAAGGCAAGTCAAGGATGGTTCATGAGATTTAAGGAGCAAAGAAGTTATCACTCCATTAAGAAGCAAGGTGAAAGTGCCTCAGCTGATGAACAAGCAGCAGTGGAATTTCCTAATACATTAAAAAAAAAAATCATTGAAGAAAATGGGTTTCTTCCTGAACAGATTTTCAATGTAGACAAAATTGGATTGTATTGGAAAAAATTTCCAAGGAGGAGAAAACTATTCCAGGCTACTAGGTCTCAAAAGAATGTGTGACCATTATGTTGGGAGGTAATTGTACAAGAGATTTTAAGTTAAAGCCATAGACTGTGTATCATGTATACAACCCCCGTGCCCTGAAGAACATACCCAAGGCATCTCTCCCTGTTATATGGATGGCTAATTCAAAAGCATGGGTTACTGTTGTTATTTTTTAAGGTTAGATCTTCTATCATTTTAACCCAGCAGCAGAGAAGTACTGTAAGAAGAAGGGGATTCCTTTTAAGGTTTTACTTATCTTAGATAATGCTCCTGGCCATCTGCAAAACATCGTAGATTTTGACAGCAATGTTACTGTTGTATACTTCTCTCCAAAACCCCATGGCTCTTCTGCAGCCACTGGATCAGGGAATAATTGCTATCTTCAAGTATTATTATATGAAGCATACACTGCGGCAAGCAATAGCTGCAACTGATCTTGATGAGTCCATCACACTTCATGACTTTTGGAAGAGATACAATACCTACAAGGCTGTACAGAACATAGCAGCGGCATGGCTATGAATGGTGTATGGAAGAAGCGATGCCTGCAATTTGTGAATGATTTTAAGGGATTTGATGATGTTGCCATCAACAAAACGTTGGTGACTAAAAGCAAAGAACTGGAAAAGGATTTGGAGGAGGGGTATTTCACAGATTTATTTGAAAAAGATAAACAGCTCCTGATGAATGAGGATTTGATAGAGCTTCACGAGCAGCAAAATAAAGAAAAAGAGGAAGTCAAACATGAGCCATGTCACTTTACTATTAAGAAAATGCAGCAAGCATTTGCATATATCAAAAAAAATCTTTCTATGTTCGAGGATATGGATTCAAATGCTCAACGCTTTTCCAAGATTATGGGGGCTTGTCACAAAGTTTTTGCTCCTTATAATGTAATCCTTGAGAAAGAGAAAATGACAGTTTCAAGAACTCTCAACCAGTTTTTTAAGCGCATTGAACAAGAACAGCCAGAATCAGCTGTTGATGTTGATGATCCACAGCCATCTACATCCACGATGTAAACCACCAAATTTTATGTATGTATTGGTAAATTTTAAATAATTTAGTTTTTTTTACTATTTCAAAATAATAAAAATTTGTTTTTTAAGCTTTTTTACCATGCCTTATTGTAAACCACATTCATAAATAAAGTGTCTGTGATGAATGGTAAACATCACCAAATTGTATTCATAAATTTAGATTACTTTCTTTTTTACTGTATTAAAAAATAAAAATTATTTGTTTGTAAGCTTAAAATAGATTTTTATTAACCATGTATTATTGAAAATGCATTCATAAATAAGGTACAGAATGGGAATGGTTATTATCGATTTAGCCTAGAGACAAGTAAATTTGGCCTAGCCTAGACTAGAGACAACTTATGTCGTTTTTTTACCTAAGTTGTGTCTCCTGGAACCAATTAACGATGTAGGGTGAGGTATGCCTGTATATATATGATACACATGCATATATATATAATATACCTGTATGCACAAGAACACACACACACACACACACACAAATATATATAAGTTAGAGAAAAGTTGTAACATCACCTATGAGATTCATGTCACTCTTCTATAAACTGAATAACTGTGCTAACCACTACAACAGAGTGACTTCACAACTGTGACCATTCAGATTTGAAGGCTAACCTAAGTAGCTAAGATTATATATACCAGTAACCTACTTGCAGAGATCTGAGGTCAATGGAGTATCAAAATATGGTATTACATATATTAAATATATAAATCAGAAAAATGTCAATATTGCCTATGGGATATGAATGCTCTTTCTACTAAAACTAGAGTACACATGACACACACACATGCACACGCGGTACAGCTGATACGGTTACATTAGCATATTAGGTGTTTCTATTGCTTGATGTTTGTGCACATTATGTTATATAATTTTATTATCTCTTTTATTAGGACATTGATAACGAATCTTTTTATAACCATAGTGGAAATGTTGCCAACTTTATCAGTTTTTAGTAAAGTTTCTAAAAATTGTAAAACATAGGTTATGTCTTTTTGATGTACTTTATTGGTTGATTGTGCGTAATTGTTTAGTGATGTTGTATGTATGCCAAGAAACATACTAAGAAATCTACTGTTGGCTTACATGACTGTTGTTACCTTTCATTGCTCACAGGCAATCTTTATACTTACAAGAACAGAGGAGCTTTGAGTTCTCTCTTCTGACCTATACATGCAAATTTCTATATGGCTAATATTGAGAATAAGGCAGTTTCAGAATGTAACCATACCATCTAAGGTCTGTAAAGCTGCTGCTTCTGTGTGTGTATGTGTTGTGGTTATTATTTTAAAGCAAGTTTAAGAATAACAATGGAACATTTACCAATGGGAGGAGAGTTGATACTGAAAGTAGAGTTGAAAGGAAGCTGCTACATAGTCCCTCAATCTGTTAGAAATAACAGCCAAATCTCTTGCTACTTTCTTAAAAAAGGAACATCATTGAAGATTGTAATCTTGAGTACATTATACTGCATGGGGTAGGAAAGAAAAAGACAATGTGACCACTGTGATGATTGCCTTAAATTACTGATTTGTATCTGTAAATTGTTCTTTATTATTTGTCATATTAATGTTGTGCCACGTATTAAATTTGAGTTATGCATTCTTAATGTTATCCAATGAATATCAAACTCCCAATTAAGTCTTGTGGTTATGCACAGAGATCCAGAAGGAGAAGGGACTGACATGCAGCTAACGAAGGAAGGTGTTACCTGTAAACAAGCACAGAACTGTCTATAAACTATATGACACAAATCCTCTTGATTTGAAACCTATATAATCTACCTTAATAAGTCTCTTTAAAGTTTTTCTGAAAGTCTTATATAACAGTTGGGGATGAGGATGAACACTGGACAATGTTTGAACCTTAACTTGGAAGAAGCCAATGCCTGGCTAATACAACGCAAAACTCTTGTGTGAAGTGTTGACGATATCAAAAAGAAGCAATTTCTTTCAACCTATGGGGTCAATGGTATAATGAAGCTAAACAGCCATAACTGGAATGTTTTTGATCTTAGGTCTAGTGGGAAAAGGCAGACCCTAGTTGAAACAACAACAACCATGACCACAATAATAATCATTGTGATGACAAGAAGGATGACTCAGCTTAATGAATCTACTCTGCCATATATTCAATATAATATTTATTTAGAATTAAATCAAGTGGAGATTTAACAGATAAAATTTTAGTCTCTGATGTTGAATATTTTGAATCAGCAGTATCATTTACAGTTAAGTTAGTATTAACATATTCAGTGACTGAGTTTCAATAATACAATTAGAAATATTGGGTCATCCCATAAATAATACAGATTTTTTTATACTTCTTTTATTTTTCAAAATTTTGATAAACAAAGTTCTTTTTTAATCTAAATTATACTCTCCTCCATTTTCTACAATGCTCTTCCATCTATCTGGTAAACTTGCAAGGCCCCTCTTCCAAAATTCACTTGTCTATGATGAAAAATACTTCCCCAGTACTCTTCTGACCTCATCTACAGAATCCATATTTTTTCCTTCCAAATGATTTTGAAGACTGCGGAATAAATCATAATCAGATGGGGCAATGTTCAGCGAATATGGTGGGTGAGGCATTGTTTTCCATTTAAACTGCTCCAGCCTTTGGAATATCATCTTCATTGTATGTGACCGAGCACTATCCTGATGAAAGAACACCTTTTGTCTAGAAACCAATGATGGTCGTTTTTCTTCTTGCACTGACTTGAATGACTGGTTGAATGACCAAATCCAAGCTTCTCTACTAGTTCCTCAACAGTTACAATGGGAGTTTGTTCCACTAGGGTTTGTAGGACATAATCGTTGAGCTCTACAGATCTTCCAAGATGAGGCTTGTCTTCTAGGCTGTAGTTCCCAGCTTGGAACTTCTGGAACCACCGTTGACACTGACTTATGCTTAATGTCCAATCCCTATATACTGCATTAATATTCCTCGCACTTTCCATTGCATTGTTGCCTTTATTGAACTCATATTACAAAATATGTCGAATATGCTCCTTTTTCACTTCCATTATAGTTTTAAAAAAATAACTGTTAAAATCAAACTGCACTCCTCAAAACTTGCACTAAGAATAAGTCAAGGTAAAATTACTACCTGCTTTTATAGCAAGTTGATGCAGGTAGTTTATTCCGTCCCTCTCTGACTTTTAGTTCATGCAATTGAAAAAAACCGCATTATTTATGTGATGATCCAATACTTACAATGGTGATGAAAAGTCAGTATTAACTCAGTGACTATTATTTTAATGGTTTTGGTTAGTATAGTAGACAATAAAAGACAGACAGGTCTTAGTCTTATTAGACCTTTTCAGTCTTCACATAGATTTCACACTATTTGCCAAAATAGTGCTGAGAGAATTGCTAAGTAGATGTAAAAGAAACATGTTTCAATTATAGACATGAAAAATTAGCGTATCTAATAAGATCCATTACCAAAAGAAAAATAAATTAATTAGTCAGATATGCTATCTACATGAAAACAATAGTCTTGTCATTGCTAATGTAGTGAACATCAAGTATGTGAACACAAGCTATTGTTTCTCATGCACATGGTGTTACTGAGTAACTAAGTACAGTAATGTATTTTTTAGATGTTTTTAAAAACGTTCTTTACATCCATAATTGGCAATATAATGTTTGCCGGAAAACATTTTATCAACCTTCTAGTTATGTTTCCCCACACTAATATATCTGAGTACAGATATGTAGATGTACATTTGTGTGTGTGTGTGTATCCATACATACATGTTTGTATGTGTGATTGTACCACTGTGTATATGTATGCCTGTGACTGATATATTTGCATCTATGTAGCTGTATGTGTGATTGTCAGTGGATCTGTGTTTGTGTGTGTATGTCTATGGTCATGCATGTGTTTTAGTATTTTGTCTCTCTCCCAATTGTTCTCTCTTTTTAAACTGAAACTTTGAAAATAACCTATCCAATATCATTCTATTCTAACAGCCACATAAAGAAGACACCTGGTTTCCTGGCTTTAGTTGGTCAATTGTAATCTGTCCAACCTGTGGGGTACATATGGGATGGTGAGTTCAACATTTCTCTTCATTTCTTATGGATATTTGATGGTTATCAGAAGTCTTCACTGACAGTTAAAGCATTAAGAATGCAATGAATTTTACCATTAGCAGAAGATCTTTCTGCCACACACCCTTAGTTATGATTGTTAAAGCAAAATATTCATTGATAATGAGTATTTTAGTTCTCAACTATTTATAAGTTAATAACAGCAATGAACTAATAAGTCCTCTTTCTGGTCGCTCAACATGCAAGAAACAACACCTAACTCTTCCTCAAATTACACCCTACAGTTTTGAAAATGAAAGGAGACATTGCAACATGGAATTCTAGATATACAAAAAAATGGGATTGTCATAGTTGAAACGCTTTTGATCATAAGCCTGCTCAATCAGGGCTAAAAATATGGGGCTAAGCATTATCAACAACAACGACAATACGAGTTTAAAAAATTCTTTCTTAGCTCTTTATACGTCATTCATTCTTTCTGCCTCCACTCATTTATTTTACAGGTGAAAAGATTTAATCATGGCACTATAGAAAAACATACATATTCCACCCTCTCCATAATCAATTTCCATTCCACAGTATGCCACACACATTCCCCTGCTCTTCTCATTCTCTATTTTTGCCTTTTTTTGTTGCCAGGTAAATAAAGTAAGTGCATGTTTAGTATCTTATCCAAGGCACAGCTTAGGATCAAAAGTTGGGATGCAAGTAGAAGAAAGACTGCCACCTTATTTACTCTGCTATTGTTAATTGCTTCCACTAACGAGTTACATCTTCTGTTCTTCTAGACTTTCCCTCTACTGCTACAATGTACATACTCGTCATACAAATCTCTCTTTGGTCAGGCTATTTCATATTTTAGATTATACTCTGTCCAGTTCTTTTACCTGAGGCTTGTCTGTTTCTAAACCTTTATCATCACTCAGATATATTACAACTACTACAGATGTACTGTTTTCTCTTTGTTTCTTCTACTATCACAGCTTCTGCATCCCTTAACTAGAAATCTGCATATCTCCACTCAAATGCACTTCTCTCTTCTTTTCTCATCACCTTACTCAGTATCCTCCCTGCTTATATTTTGCCAATTCTTCCTAAAAATTACCATTCTCTGAAATTTTCTTTGTACTGATTCATTTTACTAAAGTTATCACTCTACAGAAATTTATAAACAGCATTAATATCATTAGTTTAAGAGGAGGGCCAACAAAGACCATAGGTACTATCCCTCTATCATTGATTAATGAAAGTATAACATTCTCACAAAACGTTATTCCACAACAGATAAAACTAGTCATCAATCACAGTAACCTTATCTAATCCATTTTTCACAATCTAGCATCGCTTTACCGGCACATGTGCCAGTGGCACGTGAAAAACAAACAACCTTTAAATGGATTTATTAAAAATGATATGAACTACAACTGGCAAAGTCATTCAGCTGTTAGTCTTCCAGACAAAGGGTTAGCAATGTATTTCTTGTCACCAGCACTGTAGTCATGTCAAGAGTAATTAATTCTCTGTTATTCAGTCCATGTTGCAATATATAAATGTCTTTGGGATATGCAACTCCCTACTACCAGACAAGATAATGTTTTTTTACTGGAACTTCTGTATGATCCTCAATCTGCAAGAAATAATAGTGAAATCTTTCTCACATCACACCTTACCAACTTAAAAAGGAGGAGATAAAGGATAAGATAATCCTAGAGATACTGTTCCTGAGAAAAAAATGAGATGGTCACAGTTGGAATACCTTTCTTCATAGTTCTGATTATAAAGAGCTAAGAAGCCAAATAACTGGTTTCTTAGCCTCCAGTGCTCTTTCATGAGCAAAATCAGTAATAAATTAGTGCTACTATCCATGGAATGAGATTTTTAAATAGCTAAGATTGTGTTCAAAATATCTCACCCACTACACAGGAATTTGTAGTGCTGCTCAAATTTACTGTTGAATGAAATCAACAGTACTGCCCACCTCTTCCTCATAGCTATTCCTATTTAATCAGTACCACAAACATTCCACACCATAATTATGTGGTGTCTATCATGAATCATTAGAAATGAATGGAATCCATTTAAATTAGAACCAATAAAACAAATGATTGAGATTAGTGAATGGATCTCAAAACCTCCCCCCTTCCCCATTAAAAGTGACAAACTGGTAGAATTGTTAGGGCATTGCATAGAAAGCCTTGTGGTATTTATTACAACTATTGCCATTGAGTATTGAAAGCGCAAGTTCCACTGGGCAAGACATATCGCAGAGCTTACATACTTCGTGTTGACCAATGAAGTATGGTATCTAAGAGATTGGAAGAGACCACATTGTGCTAGTGTGAAAAATCTGGGGTTTTGCAGAAAAAAAAAATGCATTCATGTTAAATTTTATAATTCTCTTCTTTACTATACAAGATTCATCTAGCTTATTGAATCTTCTTTTGATCATTTGAAGGTCTTAGTGTTTTCTTCTTGAATGTAAAAGAAATGTTGCCTGAAACACAAGAAATTGGAAAGAAACTTCTTTCATATAGTTAATCAGAGACTGATTGGTAGGATTGGTAGTACCTTTGATATTTTCTTGGCTCTCTCAGAATGGTAATATTAATGCAGTTCATAACCATATCAATGCCTTCACAACAGAGTGAAGTCATTAGAAATTATTTATTTATATAAAAAAGCAAGCAACTAATTCATAAACTAATTAAGCAAACAACTAATCCATTAACTAATTAAGCAAACAACTAATTCATTAACTAATTAAGCAAGCAACCAATTAACTAATTAATTAAGCAAGCAACTAATTAACTTATTTATTAAGCAAGCAACAAATTAACTAATTAATCAAACAAGCAACTAATTAATTAACTTATTAAGCCAGCAGTTAATTAACTAATTGATTAAGCAATTAAGCAACTTATTAATTAACCAATTAATTAAGCAAGCAACTTATTAATTTACAACTTAATTAAGCAAGCAAGATACTAATGAATTAAGCAAGGAAATTATTCATTAACTAATTAGTTAAGTAAGGAAGCAACTAATTAAGCAAGCAAGCAATTAACTAATTAAGTAAGCAAGTGACTAATTAATTAAGTAAGCAAACAAATAATTAACTAATTAATTAATCTAGCAAGCAACTAATTAACTAATTAGCAATCAACTAAATCATTGTTTTATTAATTAATTAAGTAATTAGTTGCTTGCTTCTTTACTTAATTAGTTTGTAGTGAAACCTCTCTCTCCGGTATTTAATTACAAATGATAACGTAGCGGCTAACACCTAGCTTTCGGCCGCTTGGACCCCTTGTGTCCACCACCCTGATTGGTTCTTATTTGCGTGGCAATTGTCACCAGTTCTGTTTTACGCCAGGGTGCATACTGTCCAATCGTGGCCTTCTAATAAGGTCGCATGAGAGAGAGTTTTTCTGCTTTTCCGGTGAGCCCTTTTTCATCTATAAATAGCCCTGTTTGAACCACGTCAGTTTGTTTCGACTCCAGACCTCTCACAGGTCTAGTCGCTGACCACACACACAGAACACAGCTCCAGCCAGTTTCCAGCGACGACGTCATCACCACCAATGTACTGTCTACTACAGTTCCGTCGCCAACACCACCACCAGAGTACACACCAACAACAGCAAACGCGGTTTCATCTCAACACTGTTTGAGTGGATTGTTTCCACCACGAAGTTAACAGCCAGAACAACCTGCGAGAATGTTCTGTACCAAGCAACCGTTCTCCAGCATCGACGCTCAACTTCACGCGCAACATGTGACACCACAGCTCTGCTCTTCGGCCACGACTTCTTGTACAGACATTCAATCCCATATGTAACTCTTCTATGAACTGGTATTTCTCTATCTCTGTGTTTAGGACTCTTATAGTCATTGTTACAGACACTTATTCTATGCTCTGTATTTCTCACTCACACACACACATACTTTTATGTATACACACTATTGTACACGAAGGCCTGTCTTATGTATTGTATTGTTTATATTGCCACATGCACGCACACACAGCCACACTGTTCACTATGCTAATAAACCTTCTCTTTATATATATCTAACGGTTGTCTGTCACACTGCTTTTCCTTTGCTGGCACTCGCTCGCATCATCTCATTGCAAGCCCTTCATATGTCATATTAATATGTTTGTGTTCGACCGTGCGATGCGTTAAAAGGAGCCTTCTCCTGTTCGTCGCCATCTCCTTTGGTTCGTACGGTCCTTTATTACAAGTTAATTATTTAGTTGCTTTCTGTTTCCCTCTCTTCTTCTCTCACTTTTCGCCTTACCCTCTTTTTCTCTCTCTTTTTCTCTAGCTCTTTGCTTTTTCCTTCAACTAATCATGTGAAAAAGTTACAGACGGGCTAAGTAACAGAGGAACAAGCAGAATTATTATTAGATTCACTTGATTGTTGTTTGGCCCAGGTCAACACAGATATATAATTTAAAACAAATAGTTTTGCTTGATCTGGCTCTAGTACTATATTATCTAGCATATCCTTTACTTATTTAAGATTGTTGAGTGTGATTTAAGGGAGAGTTGGCTGCAATTTCTAGCATGTCAAGCCACCATGTAAAGGCTTCTCTTGTTAACTCATTTACTCACTTGATATTGTTTCTTGTGTTTTCAGGTTTTTTGAATCATTTGATTCAGATTATCACACAGGAGAGAAAAAGTCATTCTATGGATTAGTCCTTAGTCATTTAGTACATCAGGAATGTGAGTAAAGCTTTCAATATTTCATCTATTAAACATGGCGAGATGGCAGAATTGTTAGTATGCCTGCCAAAATGCTTACCAGCATTTCGTCTGTCTTTATGTTCTGAGTTCAAATTCCAACCAAGGTTAACTTTGGCTTTCATCCTTTTAGGGTCGATAAAATAAGTATCAGTTGAGCACTGGGGTTGAAGCAATTGACATACCCCAACCCCTGAACTTGCTGGCTTTGTGCCAAAATTTGAAACCAATATTTCGTCTATTAAATATTAAAGTCAATCAAATAAACCAACTCTTGTCACAATTATTAGTAGTTTTTCACCAATTGTATCTTTCCAAGATATATAACTAATACTCTTTATTTCATAGTACAAGTAGAAAGATATATTTTTCAACACATAAATACTGATAGAACAGTATACATGGGATAATATCCCTTACAGAGCAGAAAAATCTGTCAGCAACCTGGCTGAAAAATCTATCTTTCTACTTATACTACAATACAT
The DNA here is from genome assembly GCF_046866305.1 of Octopus bimaculoides. Lineage (NCBI taxonomy): Eukaryota > Metazoa > Mollusca > Cephalopoda > Octopoda > Octopodidae > Octopus > Octopus bimaculoides. The sequence continues at coordinate 82,928,567 of NC_142931.1, read as the reverse complement.
TTCAGCGCTTCAAAAACAGACTTAAGTTTGTTTACATATGACGTTCTTTATTTCATATTTTCATATATCACTTTGTTTTAAATTTTCTACATCATTTACAAATATATAAAATATATTATTTTTAAAAATGCATTTTAAATTTTCATTAATTATAAAACTCTGTATTAGGGTAACAATAACTCACAATATTTGTTTCAGCTATCTGTTCTCTCACTCCACAAAAATACAAAAAATCAACTTTCAGGGTTAATAAATAAAGTACCAGTCCAGTATTGGGGTTGATTTTTCTCTATTTCTTTCTCTCTGTAAGAAATCAGCTGTCTCAGACCTGGAAAGGGATAAGTTCTGTCAGGTTTAACATCCAAGACACATCATGTCATGCTTGTATCTCTACAACTCAAAGAAAGAAATATTTTGTACATCCAGTGTTAATATCCATGGTTTATCTATGGTTTTTACAATGAAGAAAACCAAGCTTATGAGGGTCTCTGCATGGTTATTTGACATGCAGCTACATCACCCTCAAAACATACCTAACCATCTTAAATAAGGAAATGGAATATTGAATATGTAGTCTTGCATATTCCTAAAAGGATGGGTTGATCACAGCTGGAATGCCTTTGATTGTAGGTTTGCTTAATGATTTCTGTGGCTGAATCTTCTACCTAATGTTAACCACTTTACAAAGTATACTGAGTGCTTTTTTTTATGGCACCAGCACTATTGAGGTCACCAAGTAACTTGAAAGACAAGGCCCCTCAACTGTGTGGGAGTGTCGTATTGAGGAAGGTGGCTTTATGCAAGATGTTGAGAGGCTAAATAGGGATAAAGGGGTAGGAACAGGTGTCTTGCAGTAGAGGAGATATATGGCTGCTCCAGCTAGAAAGAGAGAAAAGATGGTGATGAGGTGTCAAAGCATTACCTTCAAGGTACAAGAAAATGAATTGAAGAGTGAATAGAAGCAGACTATCAGAAAAGGGTGGGTAAGTTTCCAAGAGTGTGAAAGGAGAATGACAGATGGTTAGAGATGGAGATAAAAGCGAACACAGGTGGTCATTAGTCAATCACAGTTGGGAGGAAAATAGGAAGTGATAAGTGGCAATAGAAATAAAGGCTGGGGTCGGAGTGCAACAGTATAATAACACAATAGATAAATGAGAAATAGTTGTATGATGTAGAGTGTGGGGGATGAAAGTTACAATTACAGAGACTGAAACCAGAGGTACACATGGGTGGAAATAGCGATTGATAAACAGGGATGGAGGGATTGATGGCAGATATAAGAGGGTGTTCAGGGGAAAATAAAGTGGTAAGGGATGATGTTGAGAATGCAGGATGGGTGACAAAAGGTTCCAAGGAGAAGGATAACTGATAGTGTGAAAGAGGATGAAATAGTGCTGTTCCACTTTCATATAGTTACAATAGCTGAGAGAATAGTGCCATAGTCAGAAGAGTGTTTGTTGAGATAAGTAGGTTTTCTTATCATTTAATGTCTGTTTTTCATACTGGCATGAATTAGATAGTTTGACCTGAGCTGGTAGGCTGGAGAGCTGCACTAGGGTCCAGTCATCTATTCTGGCTTGGTTTCTACAGCTGGATGCCCTTCCTAATGCCAACCACCCTACTTAGTGTATGTATTGCTTGTCTTTTATGTGTCACTAGCATGGGTACCCCATTACATTTCACAAGCAAGGGTGCTTTTTACATGTCATCAGTGAGCACAGCAAATTGCCAATCACCTCAGTCTTTTGTCATCTCCTCCACATGACTCAATATCTTGAGGTATGTTTTCACTACTTCATCCTACATCTTCCCTGGATCTCCCTCCTTCAAAAGTTCCATCCATATTTAGTGATCAGTATTTCTTTGTTCAGCTGTCCTCACTCACACACATTCTATCATACCAGTGCTGTCTTCTCTCTTTGTCCAATTTCATCTCAATACATTTTCACTTTGTGGTGCATATATACTGACATTACATATCAAGTGGAGCATTTGCTTATATTTCTGTATAGAAATTCCTCTTTAAATAAAATGCTTTCACTCTTAATTTCCCTTTGTAAATCTATTTACTGAGAGAAGGAAATGTAACATGTCTGACTGACATAAACACTATTAATTATTTTCTGTTTTTATTGCAGATGCTGACAGTTTGATTATTGCTCCAAAAAGCTATGTTAGTTGATTTGTTTTAAAAAAAATTTACGTCAGTTTCCATTGTCTTAATAAAATTATTGCAATTTTATTTTTTAATTGTCTTTTGGAGAAGTTTTATTTTCATTTATTTAATTTTTGCATTTGGTTTGCATGATTCTTGGTGTGAACTTATGTGTTGAAATAGATTTTGTTGTATCTTAGGAAGGTCACAATTATTATTTTTGAATTTTCTTCAGAAACTTCTCAATTACATGATAAACAAGTATATAGTTTGAAATGGGTGTAGATACAGTGAGAATACTAAGAGAGCTTTGTTGCAGGAGAGAAACACTTAATGATAGGTAATTGATTGTCAGAATTGTTTGAGCATTGACGAAAATGTTTCACAGAGTTCAAATTCTGCTGTATAGCAACCAAATCTCTCTCAACTCATACTCTGTTATCTTAAAAAAGGGAGTTATTTATTGAAAAATGTAGTCTTTTGTATAAATGTATTTGAATAAAAGATAAAATGGTTATCGGTAGAATACTTATAGTCTGCTCAATAAGAGCTAGTTTGGAGCTAAGCTACAACAGCAAAAACAGCCATGTGACTCAGCTACATTACAGTTGGTGAGTCATTCCAATGGAATGGAAATTGTTGCAATTTCCTGATCTTTGTGCTCTAACTTCCTTTAGAACATTCTAACTCTGAAATTTGTCAAAATGAATCTAAATATATTTACACATCTTACATCAAATTAAATTATTATATTCATTGCATAAAGAGGAATTTGGAATAATGTAGAATTTTCTATTGTCAATTGTTTTATATTTTAACATTTGTGACTGGCTGAAAGGATATCCGGGAACATTTTTAATATGTAACAGTGTCCTCTAAGACAACCACTTTAATTTTGTCATGATAAAAAAAATCCCATGCCAGTGGTATGTAAAAAGCACCATTCGAGCATGGTTGTTGCCAGTGTCACCTGACTGGCTCCTGTGCTGGTGGCACATAAAAAACACCATTCGAGTGTGGTCATTGCCAGTACCATCAGATTAGCTCCTGTGCAAGTGGCACGTAAAAAGCACCATTTGAGCATGGCCCTCATGCCAGTGACACGTAAAAGCACCCACTATACTCTCGGAGTGGTTGGCATGAGGAAGGGCATCCAGCTGTAGAAACTTTGCCAGATCAGATTGGAGCCTTCTGGCTTGCCAGCATGGAAAGCAGACGTTAAATGATGAGGATGATGAAAAAGCAAACGGCATTCTTGGTGTTGAGGATGGTGTGTCCTCACACCATTAGTATCTTGTGTGTGTGTGTGTGTTGGGTATTGTAAAAAGTTGAAAATTACTGGTCTGTAGCTTAGCTAAATTATTTAGATGTATCTTTTATTCATGTTTTCTGCAGATTGGTATTGGATATTCTTTCATAATTCATGATAACTTAAACTTATGTATTTGTTCTGCTGGAGTGGTAAAAGTTATCCACATAAGGTACCAATATTATAACAAAAGGATAAGGGTGATGGATTGACAGAATTAATAAAACATCAGATAAAATGTTTCTTCTGGTTCTTTACATTCTAAGTTCAAATTCTATTGAGGTCTACTTTACCTTTCATCCTGTTGGGTCAATAAATTAAAGTAGCAGAAAGTACTGGAGTCGATGGAATCTATTAACACCCTCCTCCAAAATTTTAAATCTTGTACCTGTGTTAGAAACAATTTTTGCTATAGGCATTTGGTATTACCAAGTATCAAGGAAGAAGATTGGTAGTATCAATAGGATGGTGAGCAAAATGCTCTGTAGCATTTAGTTGCATATCTATACAGTGAGTTCAAATCTCGGTGAGGTCAACTTTTCCTTTTATCTTCCTGGGATCAATAAAATAAGTACCAGTTATAGAGAGGTGTTGATACAATTGACTGTTTCTCAACCCCAAATTCCTGTCCCATGCCTATATAAGAAATTAATATTACCAAGTCTCAGAGCAGTGAATTGGCAGAAAGAGAGCTCTACAATATTTTTATTTCATTCCTATAAGTTTCGAGTTCAAAACTCTCTGGAGTCTGTTCTCTTTTTTCTTTCAATAAAACAAGTATGAGGTGTACACAAAAGTCATTTCAATCTTCTGTATATGTTCTATTAATGTTAGAAATCAATATATATCTTAAGCCAAATGATAGAGTTCTACATGGTTACTTGGTCTGCTAGAAATAGTAACTAAATCTTCCTCAAAAATGCATCATAAAATTCCTTAAATGGAATGGCACATCAAACGATGCAGACTTAAATACACTATGCCTGAGAAAAAGGTTGTGATGATCATAACTGGAAAATGTTTGATGAAAATTCTGTTAGTTCAGAGATTACTCTGAGATTTATTACTCAGAGATGCCATACATATGAAAAAAATATTTTAATGTTAACATGTTTAACATAGTGAGCATCAAAGATCTAATTAGAAATAATTATGTGGTGAGGAAAAGATAAAAAGTACAGGAGATAACCCTGGATAGGTTTTGGTCTGATAAGGCCAGAATACATCCATATAAGAACTCAACAAAACAGACTTTGCTGTACTTATAGAAGTAATGTTGAGAAAATCTATATATTAATACCACTGTATGTCCCTACCTACTTACCTACCTGCCTGCCTTTTGTGTCATGCTAAGAAAAGTAACTCAGAATTAAAATAATAATTGTTAGTTACAGTAGTAGTGGAAGAAGCAAAGGTGGAAAGATATCTATAACTATCTGCCTCTTTCTCTCTACTCCACTGTGTGTGTGTGTGTGTGCGTGTACATATATATATATATATAGAGAGAGAGAGAGAGAGAAGGGAAAACATGAGGGGAATAGGGAAAATAGATGATGACAAATGATGTTGATGTTTGTTGCCTGTTGTTGGTAATCATGATAGAAGAGGTGGCAGCAACACACATAGCTCAATGACAATTATTTGTACTAAGGCTCATGTATTATATCAAATGACTTTTTTTTTTTTTTCTTTTTTGGCTGTCAACTCATTACTACTTATAATCACCATCATCTCTATTAATTAACATCCTAGTTTGCACCTAGCAACATCATCACCACAACTATAACAGTTCTTAATGTATGTATGTTTGCATATATATATATGTGTGTGTGTGTGTTAACATATTTAGTCTATCAATCCATCAGTGTTCCTTTTTCTTCCTATCTTTCCCTGTTAGCACCTCAATTTATGATCATAGTTTCTTTCTCTCCTGTTCTCTCTCTCTCTCCCCCTCCCCCTCTCTCTCTCTCTCTATATATATTGCTTGTCATTCCCTGTTGTCTGCTTCATCACAATAACAACAGACGACTACAGTTCTCAGTTTTAACTAGCAAAACCTGTGGAATTCCCATGGGTTTCACTAATCACTAAATAACTGCACAAGGTTGGACACAAGTATCCATGGAGTCTATACTTCACTGAAGTGGTTTAATAAAAAGAAAAATGTATCATTTAGTTGTATCTGTAAGCATCTAAATTATTAAAATCAGATTAGTTTTTGAGCTAATGTCTTTTTATCAACGTATAATTATTTCCTTTTAGATTTATAATGCTAACTGCATAACTACATATACAAAGACTGGTGTGTCCCACTAACTTCGTTTCTTCATAACTTTCTTTAAAATGCATATGTTTTAATGAAATTTTCCAGCGGTATTTCAGATGGTGTAGACTACGATCGTATGGTTACAAAAAAAATGGGGAAAATGTTTTTTGAGTGACATTTTTACTTCCACAAAGACTTTATTAAATGCATATTTCTTAAAAGAAATTCAAGAGGTGCGTTTGCCGTGATGCAGATTATGATTATTATTTTTTTTTTTTGAAAATTTTAAAGCGATACTCGTAATGTATACCGCAATAATCGTTATGTACACCTCTCTAGAAAAGTTCATAAAAAAACATGCACTTTAAAGAATATCATAGAGAAACAAAATCAGTGGGTCACACTTCTGTAGAGATGCCGACATGTGAACTTATATACATATACTGGTAATAGTAACGTAATTGTTCCCCTTAGATCGCTATACGAAGTTTTAGTTTTCATTTAGTAGTTAATGCTCATACTCTGGCAACACACACACACTTTTTACTGTCCATTTATGTCTTTTTGTGTTTTTTTCCATGTGCTGTGCATACACTTTTTGGCTTTCATTCATGTCTTTCTTTACATTCTGTTCCCGCTTTTACCCCTTTCCAACAAGTTCGATATACGCACGCATTCACATATACATACATACATGCATACATACATACACACACATATACATACATAAAACATACATACATACATACTTACATACATATGTAAAACTTTCCAAAAATTTAGCACATAAATACATATGCATGCATCTAGACATAAAAACGCATCCATAAAACAAACATACAAATCTGCGCATACACTAACACCAAATACTGCACACACACACATATGCACAAATACCTAGATGATGTTGATAAAAGTTCCAATGAAGGAGCCTTGAATCTATGTTAGAGTCCGGCTCTTTCTCTATGGACAAGAAATACAGAAATGAAACTGATTGATAACATACATACGTACGATAACCGTTGCTGTGTAAAATATGTTGATGCCAAATTCAGATAATTAGACACGATTATCTCCCTTCAATTAATTTACAAAATTTCTATGTCAAATAGGAACCTCTTTTACTCTTTTACTTGTTTCAGTCCTTTGTACTGTGGCCATGCTGGAGCACCGCCTTTAGTCGAGCAAATCGACCCCAGGACTTATTCTTTGGAAGCCTAGTACTTATTCTTTCGGTCTCTTTTGCCGAACCGCTATGTTACGGGGACATAAACACACCAGCATCTGTTGTCAAGCGATGTTGGGGGGACAAACACAGACATACAAACACATACACACATACATATATATATATACATATATACGACAGGCTTCTTTCAGTTTCCGTCTACCAAATCCACTCACAAGGCATTGGTCGACCCGAGGCTATAGTAGAAGGCACTTGCCCAAGATGCCACGCAGTGGGACTGAACTCGGGACCATGTGGTTGGTAAGCAAGCTACTTACCACACAGCCACTCCTACGCATTTACATGAATTTTCTTTTTAGCTTAAACTCATACACACACATATATCCCTCTTTCTGTTTCTTTAATACACACTTCCTCTTTCTCAAATTTTCCCATTACATAAATTCATATGCACATTTACGCTGTCTTTCGATTACCGTACACCCATCTCTCATAGTGATAATTTTTCTTAATATTAACACACACTACACACACAGACACGTACGCGCACACATACACAGACATCACCATTCCCTATACCACAGTAATAAAGAACTTTTTTATACTAAATCTCATACTTTCTCAATGGCTGAACGCGCGTGAGATAGAGAGACATTGGTCAAGGTAGTTCCTGACATACAATGACAGGATGGTTACGACTTGAATGCTTTGATCATAGGTATAATCGATAAGAGCTGACCTAGTTGGTATTTGTATGTGTAATCAATATTTTAGAAGAGTTTTGGACAAATTTATTAAGTTTCTATTTGCGAATGTTTGTTTTAGAATAAAAACAGAATTCTACGGGTTTGGCGACGTATAGACTATTATAATCGATACTGCATCGCGCTAAGTTAACTCGGGGAGATTAACTATTCTATGCCTACATAACCAATGTTTCCTTTATAGCTATTTTTAATAGATAGCAGGGTTTGGTCTGAGATAAATTTTGTTGAAACGATCGTGTAGGTTCCTTTGTTGGCTCCAAGTGTTCCCTGTAAGTTAATCTGAATGGAAATAAGTTTGCAGATACCCATTACTAAAACACTTCTGAAGTTTATCCATTATAAATAATGTTCTATAATATATTTTAGATCTAAATAGTTCTATTTGCCAACATAGCTGCTAGTGATTGCATACAAACTGTCGTTTTAGGAAAGTTCGGACATAGAGTTATCTACCTTATGTTTATTAACTGTCTAAAGCAGAGGTACTCAACCATTTTTTTTTTTATCTACGGACCCCTTTCATTACTATTTTATTCTGGTGGACTCCCATAGCCTTCGATGTTTAATAACTAGTTTTATAGCAACTTCTTTTAAAATTCCTATTTTGTTTTACACACATTAACTTGTGTCGGTTGAACATTAGAAAAAGAAACCAAGCTGTTTCTTGCAATACATACCAATACATACATCTAAAGCAAATTTTTAAAAAAATACTATTGTGGATCTCCAATTTACTTTTTTTTGTTTTTTGTGTACCTCCAAAAATCTTATATGCACCCGGGTTGAGAACCACTGGTCTGAAGAGCCACCTGCGTTATTGTGACACTGGGTTTTCGATTATGGGAGTGTGGGGAATAAACGTGATAGAGGTATAAACATGACAATTGCTAATTTCCCTTTATCCCGAAAATATAAAATTCCTATGTGTAAACAATATTAATATCCAATGGATTTACCGTTGTTGATCAGTTTTGAAAAGACAACAGTTTAATAATCATCTCAGCTTAATCTTAAAAAAAAATTGTTTTACTTATTGAGTTTGGAGGGAGGAACATTGCCCATGACTTTTGCCGGCCCGTTGTGTCAGGTGAGCTTCATGCCGTTGATGTTCTGTTTAAACTGTTGTTGAAGGTCAGTACTTGCTGGAAACACATAAGCAGAGAAAGACTCCTGTGAACCAATGTTCTAGATCAGGGGTTTTCAAACTGTGGTCCGCGGACCACAGGAGGGTCCGCAAGGACAAGACAGGGGGTCCGTGGACAGCAAATACTTTTTATGGACAATTTGATTTTATATATGTTTTTTAATCGAAATCTTTTAATTGACAATAAACCTATTTGTTAAATACTGTTAAATAAATAAATGTAAAAATATTTGTTATTTTAAGGAAATATTTATGTATAAATTTCGTAAGTGTTTATTAGGGGGCCCCTAAGGTAAAGCCTGAAATATAAAGGGGTCCGCAAGTCAAAAAGTTTGAAAATCCCTGTTCTAGATAGATAGTAGTGCTACGTATGTGTTAGAGTAATGTTGATTATCACTCGCGTTGGGATTACTTTCTGACGCCGATTCAATTCCAAGAAGACAAATTGGGAAATGTTTAAACAATTCTGGAACAATACCACCCACAGATGAACATAAAGCGGAAAGCTAAAAACAATTTGCTCTGTGGGTTTGCCAAGAAAGGAAACGCAACATATCCGGGGTCTAAATATCCAAAACGAATACACTCCTGGACTCTTAAACTGCGAATTACATGAAAAAATACATATGAAATTGATTTTCCCCCCAGATAATATTATTTAATGCTGGCAAATCTTTCAGTTCAGCAATAACAAGCTTGGAAAACTTCAATAGAATCCTTAGTATGAGCAGAAACAGAAATCCTGACGCCTGTTCAATAGCAAGGATGATGCTACAGATGAAATGCCGGGGGAAACATCACTGCAAACCAGATTGTCACAATAAAGAGTGAAGAACCAAGTAACAAAAATGTCTATCTGAAGGAAACAGATAACAAGTCGAATTGTCTTTTTAGAAGTTTTACATAAAACACAAAATAGGTATCAAAAATTAAAAAAATAGTAAGAGAGAAGCAACAAGTTTTGACAATATCTTCACGGAAGAAAGGCGGCGAGCTGGCAGAAACCTTAGCACGCCGGGCGAAATGCTTAGCAGTATTTCGTCTGCCGTTACGTTCTGAGTTCAAATTCCGCCGAGGTCGACTTTGCCTTTCATCCTTTCGGGGTCGATAAATTAAGTACCAGTTACGCACTGGGGTCGATGTATTCGACTTAATCCCTTTGTCTGTCCTTGTTTGCCCCCTCTATGTTTAGCCCTTTGTGGGCAATAAAGAAATAAGAAACGTTACCACGCCGAGTGAAAAGCTTAGCGGTATTTCGTCTGTCTTTACGTTCTGAGTTCAAACTTCGCCGAGGTCGACTTTGCCCTTCATCCTTTCGGGGTCGATAAATTAAATACCAGTTGCGTACTGGGTCAATCTAATCAACTCCCCCCACCTCACAAAAAAAAAAAAAAATTCGGGCTTTTGCCTAGAGTAGAAAAGAATATCTTCACGGAAGAGCTAAAAGATTTTGAATCTAAAGGGCGAATATGACTTCTCAAACATTTTAGTAAGTGTCTCTTAACTAACAAAACGCAAAGTAGAGAAAAATCCATCACAAGTAATGCAATTCCGATCGATTTTAACTCCTGTGGCCAAAAGTTTTTTGAGCGATCTATTCTTAACAGAATCGAAACAACTACTGAACTGTACTTCATTAAAGAACACTGAAAAGTTAACCATGAATCACAGCTTAATCTTATTCAATATATACAGAAATATAGATTTTTGTTGATCCCGTTGCAGCTTACAAAATGGTTAATCACTGCTTTTTAAGGAAGATATTCAATTCAGCGAATGACTTGGAATTCAGTCAGCTTGTTGGTATTTTAATGGGAAAAAACGCTTTTTGGCGATACTGAAGAGCAACACAAAAATTACTAAACAGTTTGCCTCAATATAGTATACTGGCTCCGTTATTGTTCAAAATACACTAAACCGCTAAAGAAACACGATTTTTTCAAATGTCATCTTTATATGGTAAATTCTGAAAATTTATTTCGGGGATGTAAGTGAAACCCAAACTGCAGATAACCTTTCAACTTTCCTTGAAACGAGACGCCAAAACGCAACTGCGTTGAATGCTATGAGTAGGAGTCGCAAACAATTGTCATGAAAACCGAAATGCACGTACATCTCGTGGAGGTTATGGGTATAAAAGTCAACTTGAACCACGTCCCTGGCATTCGTAATTTCTCCTTTTTGCTGACTGCGGAGGTGGTAAGGCTTGTTCGGTCACGTAATGACCAGCGTCTACTTGAACTGGCAGCAGAATGGCAGGATTCCCAGATCTGTGCGCCGGGGAGTGGTGACGCTGGTCAGGAAGGACCCGGATAAGGGGGATAATGTAGATAATTTCAGGCCCATCACCCTACTGAACGCAGAGGTGAAGATTTTGGCCAAGGTGTTAGCGAAAAGATTGACGCGGGTCGCGGGTGGCCTGATCGGGGAAGCACAAACTTGTGCGGTCCCCGGTAGAACCATCCAAGACAATCTTCATCTAATACGTTACATCGTAGAGGGGTATGGTAATAGAACTGGCAAAGGTGGGGCACTGGTCCATTTAGACCAAGCTAAAGCTTTTGATAGAGTAGACCATCGTTACCTGGTGACAGTTCTCGCGCAATTCGGGCTGGGTCTCGGTTTTCTCAGGTGGATCATACAGTTGTACGATGACATCGACTCGATCGTTCGGGTGAACGGTTTTCTTTCGAAGCCGTTCCGCATCAAACGGTCGGTTCGCCAAGGGTGTCCACTCTCCCCGCTTTTGTACGTAATGACCCTCGAGCCATTGCTGAGAAAGCTGAATGGCATCCCGACGAATCCAGGATGATCTGTTACAGCGTACGCGAACGACATCACCATCATCGTGACCAAGATGGAACACTTGCAGCAAGTAGGTGAAATCATCAAGGTTTACGAGACGGTGGCAGGAGCAAAAATTAACCGGGAAAAATCAGTCGGCTTGCAACTCAGCACCTGGAGGGGCAAGTCGATGCCTTCGAATAGCGTCGTAGGACGCTGGACAGAGGGCCCGGTTAAATTGCTAGGAATCTGGATTGGTCCAGATCTCCAAATAGAAAAGAACTGGTCAGAGGTTTTGAGCAAGGTGGCCCACATAGACCAGACCTGTTCCGGGCGGTGGGTATATATGAATTAGAAATGTATACTTACATATTTGAGACAAAGTATACGTACGCCGCTATATATATATGTATAAATAATACAGAATGGGACAAGGCCGCAACACATCCAGGCAGTTAGGTGATACAAAAATGGGACAAAACAGCCAGATAGACGATACAAGGAAACAAGGACAGGTCATTCGGAGTTTTCTTTCTTCAGTCGAGATCCATATTATCCAATCTGGATCTCGACTGAGGTAAGAAAACTCCGAATGACCTGTCCTTGTTTCCTTGTATCGTCTATCTGGATTTTTGTCCCTTTCTTGTATCACCTAAACTGTCTGGATGTTTTGCGTCCTTGTCCCATTCTGTATTATTTATACATATATTAGAAATGATCCATTTCTAAATCCCACAGAGGGACTTAAGCAGCAGTGTTACGATAAAGTAGTTGTATATTGTCAACTTAACGTGACAATCCCAATAAGGGAATCATACTACTGCTATTTAGCCCTAGGAAGTTGGACCGCTTCCTGTCGTCCTTGACACATTTTCTGTGTCCTTATGTTTACAAGAGAGAGACAAGCACCTCCACCCAACCTAACCTGCATTCAGGGACATGTTTCTCAGTCATCAACCTGAAGTAGCATGATTAGCTGATATATATAAGGTGGCGAGCTGGCAGAAACGTTAGCGCGCCGGGCGAAATGTTTAGCGGTATTTCGTCTGCCGTTACGTTCTGAGTTCAAATTCCTTACGGGATCGATAAATAAAGTACCAGTTAGGCACTGAGGTCGATGTAATCGACTTAATTCCTTTGTCCTTGTTTGTCTCTTCTATGTTTAGCCCCTTGTGGGCAATAAAGAAATATATATATATATATATATATATATATATATATATATATATATATATATATATATATATATATATATGCAGGGCAGGGAATCGTCAATTAGTAATAAAATTAATAATCAACAATTTTGCCGGGTAGCTCAGTATGAAAAAACCTTCTTCGGTAAAAAACATTTATAATCATAAATATATAGGGATTGACAGTAACCTGCTTCTCCAACATACTGAGAATTCTGGAGTAATAATTTGTAGTTTTGAAATCAGTAGTTCTTTGGCTGCTATTTCTGAATTCTCAGTATGTTGGAGAAGCAGGTTACTGTCAATCCCTATATATTTATGATTATGAGTATATATATATATATATATATATATATATGTTGTTGTACTTGGGGATGGTCATATTGCCAGTAAATATGTATGTATGCATGTATATATATATATATTACATACTCTCACACAAACACATAAACAAACACATACGCACACACACACACACACACACGCACGCACACACACCCACACACATAAGAACTACTCCCTTGAAGAAATTCAGTATTAGTTTAACGTTTCCCACGCTTAGGCGAGGGAAATTCAGTTCTCTAGACGAGGGGTTTTAGTGACAGTAAGATACATACATACATACATACATACATATATACATACATACATACATACATACATACATGTGTATCAGTGAAATCTAATATACCAAGAAATCTTACCCTCCATATGGCTGTCTACGCGTGTATATGTATGTGTGTGGGTGTGACACTGTGATATATATATGTGTGTGTGTGTGTGTGTGGTATATATGTATAAATATATACATACATACATACAAATATACATATGTATATATCCATTTATAAACAGACACACGTATGTGTGTTTGTGTGTGTGCATGCACGTTAGAGAGAGAGTGGGGAGGAGAAAGATAGGCAAAATGTGGGTGTGCGCGAGAAGAAAATAAGAGAATGAGACGGAGAAAAAGAAGACGACAGAAAGAAGAGATGTACAAATGTATGTATGTGTGTGTGCATGTGCATCTGTGTATGTGTGTGCGAATTTTATAACTGATAAATACGAGATTGACGAATTTCTCACAATACTCGCGCTACAGTTAAATATGAATGTAGTTACTTTAGTTTCCGTGTATTTTACTTCCTTGGCAGAATATTTTATTGATCATTAAAGATAAACTTTGAGAGTTCACGGCCTTTTCTTTTCATCTGCTTCCTGTATTAACTTGAGTATCTTTGCTCGATTTAACAGGCCTTGCGTGCATGTATGTATGTATGTATGTATGTATGTATGTATGTATGTATGTATGTATGTATGTATGTATGTATGTATGTATGTGTGAGTGTGTGTATGTATTCATGTATGTAATAATGGATGGATGTTTATACATATATGTCTCTTCTATGTTTTAATTATTATAAATCTTCCACCGAGGAGGGAGCCAGTTTCCAACAAAGATACAAGGCTCCATCTTTGGGTTGTAGTTAACATACAAATTCACATTTGGAACTTGAGAAGAGTCTTGCATATTTTTACTGTTCCACTCACAGATTGCACTTGTAGTATACAAACAAGCCGGTCGATTTCTCTTTCTCAAAATCGCAGTTTATCCAGATACTCGTTTAAGTATTTACTAACAAAACCTAATGCTCCAATTATTATTGAATATGAATTCATAGCCTGGATATAGCAGCTGGAGGTTTCGAAGTAGTTGTCCATAGATATCCATTTTTTCTTTGATTTTCAAAGAGATACTTATATGTGCAGGACCGCTGACCTCTATGACGGTACATACCTTTGCCCTTCTGTCCCAAACAACAATATCTGGCCTGTTATGTTTACATTTGACAGAAGTTTTGATGGGAATACTCCATCAGTATTCCTTGATTTGGTGTTTATGAATGTATTCCATAACAGAGGGATTTTCTAAGTTTATTTCTGGACAGTCCTTTTTGCGGATGGCATTGCAAATTGTTTTAGCAACAACATCGTGTTTAGCAGCTACTACTACTACTACTACTACTACTACTACTACTACTACTACTAAAATTAAGGCGGCGAGCTGGCAGAATTGTTAGTCAGCTGGATGAAATGCTTAGCAGTTTTTCGCCCGACGTTACGTTCTGAGTTCAAATTCCGCCGAGTACCAGTTGAGGACAGGGGTCGATGTAATCGACCCTCCCCCTCCCCCAAATTTCAGGCCATATGCTTATAATAGAAAGGATTATTATTATTATTATTATTATTATTATTATTATTATTATTATTATTATTATTATTAATATTATTATTCAGTAGTCTTATTTTTATCAAGTGCTTTCACTGCACTACAGAGCTGCGCTCTTTGTGCCTTGGGTATGTGTTGTGGTTTGTTGTGATGCTCTTATCCATACTTGTAAGTCCTGGTGTTTTTGTGATGTATTTGTCTGAATGTTTTTTTTTTTAATCATACCTAATGCGACTACTATGCTAGGAACTGTTCTTGTTTTTAGGCTCCACATTCGAGTTACCTCTATTTCCAGATCTGGCTGAAACGTTATCCTACAGAGCAAAATGCTTAGCGGCATTTAAATTCCGTCGAGGTTGACTTTGCCTTTCCTTCTGTCTGGGTTGATGAAATGAGTACCAGTTGAGCACTGGGATCGATGTAATAGACTAACCTCTTGCCTTGAAGTTTCTGGCCCTTTGCCAACATTTGAAACCATTATTAATATTATTAAGGCAATGAGCTAGCAGAATCTTTAGCACGCCGGGCAAAATGTTTGGCAGTATTTCTTCCAGGTTTACGTTCTGGGTTCAAATTCTTCGAGGTTGACTTTACCCTTCATCCTTCTGAAGTCGATAAAAACAAGTACCATCTCAGCGCTGGAGTCAATGTTACCCCCTCCCACCAAATTTCAGACCATGTGCCTATATTAGAAAGGGCTATTTATCTGCACTAATTTTGTCATATTTTCTTCCGTGTTCATTTTAAGAATATTAATGCGAAATTAATATAGAGCTGTTGAATGTTATGTAATAAATTATATTTTCATTTGTGTGTGGGTGTGGGGGCATCGGGATGATGAATTGGTGAAGGGA
This sequence comes from Octopus bimaculoides, assembly GCF_046866305.1. Lineage (NCBI taxonomy): Eukaryota > Metazoa > Mollusca > Cephalopoda > Octopoda > Octopodidae > Octopus > Octopus bimaculoides. The sequence goes on along the minus strand of NC_142931.1, from coordinate 82,912,673 downwards.
GCAGGGAATACAGAGAAAAAAAATGATTAAGAAACACTGTTCTGTATGGTCGCTCGACCTACTAGAAACAGAAAGTAAATTTCTCTCAAATCTTACTAAAAAGGAAGAATACACTGAATAATGTCGCAACTCTATGCCACACAAGTAAAAATGAAAAGAAAAAGATGGAATTCTGGTTTCTAGAATGTTTTTAATAATAGATTTGTGGCTAAACACCATCAACAACTTCAGCAACAGTTGCACAGTTATTTCATTAAAGAAAAAGAAACTGTATTTAAACTGGTGAACTAAATGTCTCACGGTGTTTAGTTTCACTCGGTCTTCACTTGTCATATTTTAACCTCCCGAGACAATCATCTTTTTGTCGTTTTCACAAGGATACATAGACATTGCCAAACTGTTGGAATTAACCAAAGTGAAAATACAGAATGAATAGTAAAAAATAGAGTTGAATATGAGAACATTAAAGTCTAATTTAAAATGGTTTGCAGCGTTCTGTAATGCCCTTTTAAAATTTCAGTTTAAATCCCGTCGGGGTAGGGGTGACTTTGCGTTTTTAATCTCTCCGAAGTCATTAAAATAATTATCATTCAAGCACTGGGGCCAGTTTAATCTGCTGTGCTCTCTTTCAAAGTAAATGGCCTTAATCTCTATATCAGAAATCATCTATAATAAAAATCATATCGGGCAGAAGTAATAGATGTCTGCATGACTTATGTGGTGTATTAGAGCTCAAATCACGCCGAGCTCAGTTTTGCCTTTCCTATACATGGGGGGGGGGGGGTCGATAAAAATAAGTACTAGTCAAGTATTAGGATTGATTTAATTGACCAATCCATCTCAACATCCCACACAAAATCGTGATCTTGTGTATACATCTTTATTACCGTCAGGCCATATTGGATCATACTGGAGCACATGCACTTTCGATTTTGCGGAGGGTATTGAGAATATTCTGCTGTCAACAGCCACTCTAGACAGGGCCTCTAAAGAGTTGGGTTCAATCAGTATATCGGTCTGGAGCCCGCAGAGCTAAAAAAGGGTCCCTTGAATTTTAAGATGGTACATCCTTCCAGGACCCGAAAGCGTCATATTTCGCCTCTTTTATATCTTTCAATCAGTACGGTTCGTCGAACAAATCGACCCCAGTTCTTATTCTAAGTCTGGTACCTATTGTACTGTTCTCTTTTGCGAACCGCTAAGTTACAGAAACGTAAACAAAACACCAGTTGTCAAGCCGTGGAGGAACAAACACAAAGAAATATGTACACACACACACACACACATACATACGCATTTGTATGCATGTATGTATGCATGTATGTATGTATATGTGTGTGTATAGTTTGTTTAATTGAGTATAGATAAATTAAATAAATATGTTAATCAAATTCTAACAGTCTGATTTTCACATTTTATTTATATATTTTTACCATTTTATATTACGCATATTTTGGTCTCGATGAGACCAAATGTACAACATCGATTTTCCGGAACCTTTAATGCCAAAGCCATTCCAGATTACTGATTCTTCCGAACCGGAGACGGTCACACTCTAAGTCAACAAGGTGGCATTATATTTTGTATTAGTCTTGAAGTAGCAAGCGATGCTATTGTATATCTCCTACCTTCGGTGTCTAAAGTATTATTTAAATTAAGAAATCCAAACTTTGCTGTGCCGTAATTTGCTTCACCAAAATTTCCCATATAAACCAGAAAGAGAAGTTGTCATAATCACTCTTCTATACTTCTGTTTAATTGTGCGTAGACATACAAGCATGTGTTACCAAATGAGATCCTCTAAGATGTACTCTTTGAATAATACCCCAGTTATCACCTGTGACTTTGGCAAAAAGAACGGTCTCATAGAATTTCCGCATTATTTCTCAATATATCAATTTTGCCAAAAGCAATTAGAGAAGTTTCAACCGGCTTTTCTTTCTTCGACAGAATGGTAACCAGCAACTGCTTTTCCTCCTTTTTCTTGAGTTTTTCTCAGACAGCTTCATCAGCTGCTCACAAACGTTTACCAATACCTTCTATATTTTCATACATTGGTGGCATATATTCGGTGTTCTGCTGTTATGTCGAACTCAATTTTTGATTATTTAAAAATTTATAGCAATTTATTACATTGGCGTGGAACCACATAGTTGTTGTGTTGGGGATCTAACGTTACAAGAGATTTCTGATCTACTATACGCTTGGCACTTACTTTATTGACCTCCCGGGCATGAACAGTTTATAGTTGACCTCCAAGGAGGATTTAAACTCAAAATGTAGAAGATATTTAGTCCGAAGTTCTTACTAAGCGGTTCCAATAATTAAATAAATTTCTCTATATAGAAGGCGAACTTATATGTCACTTTTTTTTGTCAGGGGTACATTTTAGTAAGGTCAGTTGAATGATGAGATGTAGTACAGAACGAAAGAGGAAGGGAAACAGAATTAAAAGATGCTGACCGACGAGACAACTGACCCCTCCCCACCTCCACCCAATTTATCAAATTTCCAATTATCTGAATTTCACCTTGTGTTCCAGTCACTTGTCTTATAGTTATTGTATGCGAAGAAGCAATCTTTCGTTATTAAAAAAAAAATCATTTAAATCGAGCACATATGGGAGATTTGATGGGAGAAGGCATCAGTTGTGTGTACACGCATACACACTACCGTTGCTGTTTTTGTCTGAGTATATGTTAAATATTTTGATACCAAAAATTTCGTTTGCTTTATTTATTTCATACTCAAATATATAAACACCGTCATTTTTGACAGGTACTACACAAATATTGAAATACACAAAGAACAGTATTTACTTTCCTTGCATAACATTTTCAATTCAAATACTTCTGGAAGATAAGATACGTACCAGTTATATGCTGTTAGAGATCCAGTTCCCTAAATCTCTTACTCAGTGCCCCAAATGGTGGAAAAATCACTATTTGAATAAAACAAAACAAAATGTTGTTATCCCTGTGAGCATTATTTTAATTCCCTACAGCGACAGACAGATCTGGGAGTAATGTGCAATATTTCGCAACGGTTTTTTTTTCAATTTCTTTTGGTCTTTGGACATACATGATGGACGAATTTGACCACATGTTCATTACACTTCATGTTTGAATTGGGGTTTAAAACTACCTTTTGCGTCCCGTTTCTGCGTCTATCAATTCCCTCCTTACCTCTCATTGAACTAAAATAAGAAATAATTTCTGTCTTTATTTTATCTCTAGTTACCAATACTTGTGGTCAATGATTTGGGACATGAATCATTGAAGAGACGAATTCGGTAAATTTGAAAAGCGTGGGGATGAGTTGGTAAAAATTTACCACGATGGTAGGTACACGATTGTGACCTTGATTCGTATTTGGCGGCCAAAATTTTAATATAAAAATAAACAAATAAATGGAATAGCCCTGAAAAAATTACGGTTGATAGACAAATATCTGCTTCATTCATTTATTTAACAACTAAAAGTGTATCGAGAACATGGAATTACATTTCAAATTCAGCTCCGAAATACCAAAACAAGTCATTCATGGCCAAGTCGAATTCCTTGATAATTACAGTATCATCAAAGATCGAAACTGTTTCACCGAGTACTGAAAGCTGTTTTCACTGATTTGTAACTGACTGTTACAAGTACATGCACAAACTACATACCTACTTTTATTATTAATGTACAACATCGATTTTCCGGAACCTTTAATGCCAAAGCCATTCCAGATTACTGATTCTTCCGAACCGGAGACGGTCACACTCTAATTTAAACAAATATTAAATTTATCTAAATAACTAGATGAAATACAGGTATCTGTACAGTAGTATAAATGATACAAGGTACCAGCCAAGTGATCAGGCGGCCATCTGAATTTGAAAGACGTACTCGTAAATTAGTGCGGATTATAAGCGGTTCCGGGCCATCAGCGTTCGGAAAGACGGTGTTGTAACAATTTAAGCTTTGTGTTCGCCGTAATTCGTTGTTACTGTTTTTCTATACTTTAATTTTCATTATCTCTTGTTTATGTAATGATACGGTTGTTTGAAAAATCACTTCTTTTAATAATGTATTATTTCTTTTATTTTCTGAAGACAGACACTTCTCTCTTCGTCCAAGCTATCATTGACTTCCTAAATTTCTATTTGAAAAGAAAGCGGGGGTTGAGAGGGAGGTGTTCCCCCCACCTGTAAATTTGTTGAAGAAAGGTGAATGTGGCGAGGGTGGTCCGATTGAGTGGGCTTATTCTATACTGGCACCTGTAGGGAGAAGAGAACGGATGGGAAAGGGGCGCCAAAATAAGAAAGAATTATGGTTATTGTTGTTGTATTTGTTATTATGTTAATGTATGCTAATTTAGTTAGCAAATATTTTATCGTGATGTTTGGCGTCAACAATTTTCCTCGAATCTCAAGAATCTTTCTTAGGATTCTTGCAAAATATAGGATGGTACTTTTCTGCTGGTCGACAATGCGAGTTCCAATTCCAATCTCTTTCAGTCTTTTAGGTAGTATTTTGGGTGTTGTGCCTAGTGCATCAATTATTATAGGAATAAGTGTTGTCTTGGTCTTTCAGTCTCCTCAGCTCTCTGGCTAGATCCTGATATTTCTAAATTTTTTTCAGTTCCTTTGGTATAAAGAATTTAAAAATCCTTGATCTTACACTATTTGTTTATTGTGACCTCTATAATCATATCTAGTCTTCTTGCTTCAATAATATTGTCAGTCTTTATGGGAAAATCTCACAAGATCCCGTAATTCTCATATTCTATCAGTCTCTAGTTCGTGTTCGTATTACTTTTTTTGTCATTTTGAAACCATACACTCGGCTTACATCCCAATGCACTCTTTTGCCTACTCACAGTCATGTCTATGCTTCTACTCCTTTTGTACGAGTACACTACACTCACTCAAAAGGTGATTTATACTCTCGTCTCCTTTCCTGCAGATTCTATATTTGCTGTCTGACTGAGTTTTGTCGAACATTATCAGATTTATTCTAAGGGTTTGTTTTTGAGTGTCGGTATTTCTTTTAGAGTGGAGTGCGTTTGTACATTATGAGCAGCTTTCTAGTTCCTCTATCCAACTTCTGTAACTCGACCTTTGTCCATTTCAGAAAGGGAACAGAGTATCTCAATACGGGCATAAGCCCATGTATTTATGGCTTTAATGATGTTCCCTCTATTTAATCTTGTTTCGAACACCCTCCTAATTCTCCTCTTGTACTCTTTAGTGACTTTCTCTCTCATTTCTCCTTCCATTATCCTATCATCTTGCAATACCCCTAGATATTTCCACCCTTGTTATACCACAGCGATTTAATGACGTTGTCTTGTGGTAATTGTATGCATTCAGAGTTTTACCGTCCGGCCTCTCTATATAATTAGTACTGCGCACTTGTTTACCCCTAACTGCATTCCAGTATCTCTACTGCATACTCTCATTGTTTAGGGTGCTTCACAGGAATATACTAAACTTTAGTATGCACCTTCTGTGCACTTGTTCTTTTTCACTGCCGGGTTGTCAAAGTCTCAGTGGCAGGAGTGTATTTAGTCATAAGCTAAGAGTTCACAATCTACGGAAATGAAGGTTGTTTTTAGTCACAATTTATCGTTAATCACTGTTCGACAGCAAAGATAATGCAATCGGATCACTGTTAAGCAAGTGATTAAAGTATGACTGCTTTTTGAAACCAGTTTTTACTGTACTTCCTAACTTTTTAGCATTTAGATTACTCTGTCAAATATAAAGCTTATATATTCATTGTTTTCAATGGCGTCGAGATTTTGTTTGCAAATAGATTTTTGTTTTGCTTTCAAATAGCTTCCGTATTTTGACGATGTGGTTGTTTATTTTTAGAATGGCATTGCAGGTTAGGTGTGAAAGGCCGGATCTGACCGGTTTGAACATAAAACAGGTAGAATATTTGAACCAGATAAAGCTGGTTCAAATGCAAAAGGGTTAAAAAATACAGGTTCATAAATATGTCACATCATATATACAGTATACAGTGTACCCTGTAAGATTTTGAGCATAGAATTAAAAATCTTCAATTTGTTTCGTTATTTCTGAGGACGTAAATTCTGCCTCCATTCTCAAATCCATCTTGAGTTATTTGCGATTTATTGTCATCAGATCTGTCGTTAATTTAAGAAAAAACAACAAGAAAGCTTCAAATATAATGAGAAATCTCATGGCACATGAACTTATTCCGTATTGGGAGCTTTGTTGATATGGATAAAAGATGAGAACCATCTGACTGCAATAACTATAGAAAGTAACAGTCATGTATACAACTTGAACTGACGCACATATCAGTACATAAACATAAGTACATCCATAAGTACATACGTGCATACGCACATACATACATATATACATATATACATACATGCGTATAGGCATGCACACATGCATACACATGTACACAGATGCATACGCGCACACATGTACACGCACATACATACATACATACATACATACATACATACACACATACATACATACATACATACACACGTACGTATATATCATGAACTAACTGTTACTTTCTCAGATGCAGCACAGAACTTTGTCAGTGAACAGGTCGCGGTCTCAAAGCGACGAAAATATTTTGACAAATTAAATTTAAATGTTGAAGTGAATCTAACGGATTTTGTGTGTTATTTTAAATGGCTTATAAACACCTTCCACGCTGCAATTGTTTTCGTTCCAGCACACGATCTCAGATCAGGTCACTTGCTATGCAAGTACATCTCCGTAAGTTTTTTTTTTCTTTTTTCAGATAAGAGATCAGAGTGACATTCAAATGTGTTTGTTCTTATTTGCTATGTACTTTTTAAATTGGAAAAAGAAAAGACATGGGATAAGAGAGTGATCGATGAAATTAAACCCCCAACTCGATCGATTTTTTAACAGTCTTATTTGTTCGACTTAATAGAAATAGCAACCAAATGTCCCTCAGATCAGAACTACAGCTTTAAAAACAGGAGGAAACGTTGAACAACGTAGCTCTTCGTAGACAAAACAAAAAGAAAAAAGAATGCAATAAACGCAACAAGAATGCATTTGATCACAGGTCTGCTCGATCAGGATTAGCCCCGAGTCACACGATAGCAAAAAAGACGGATGACGAATTCAGTAGGATTTGAATTGTGAATGCAGAAGTCTATAACTAAATACTGCAAGTCTGGAACTCTACCAACTCGGTTAATTTAACAATTTTGACAACCTGTTTTTCTTTTTTCTTTTGCTTTGATTTCTTTTTTTTTTTTTTACAAACAGTTTAGATACATTATCCAAAGCGAAACATCATTATTTTTTAAGACGATACCATGATGTGACGTGAGGGGAATTTGGCTACTCTTTCTTGCAGATCGTGCGACTATGGAGATGCTACGTCATATCTACACAGTTGTGTCCTCCACCACCACCCACTTGATTTCCTCATAACTTTCAGAAAAATTGATATTTCTTGATTAAATTTTCAGCAAATACCTTTCAGATGGTGTAGGCTACGTTTCTTTTGGAATTTAATGTAGAAATAAAAGAAAAATGGTAAGCACGTACAATATATACCTCTATAAAATGAAGCTTGAAATTTTGCAGAAAATATGACATATATCAGTAGTTGCGCCCCCACTATTTTTTATTCATTTATTATTATTTTTTTTTTTTGGCATTAAATTCCTATATAATCGTAATCTACACCATCTGAAAGGTAATTTTAGAAAATTTCATCAAAAAATATTCATTTTCCTAAACAATATGCAGAAACAAATTCGGCAGTAGGGACACGCTTGTGCAGGTATGCCGATACTCCTCCTTGCGTTAGACGAGGTAGCATTGCCCGTGATATTTAGAAGCAGCAACATAACAAGACAAAAATAAACAAAATATTTACAAATAAATTGAATTACAGAAAAAGTACATTTATCATGAAAAGATATATTTGTTGTATGTTATAATATATATATTCTTCTCTCGTTCAATCATCTCTCATTCTTCCTCTGTCACATCTCTGTCTCTCCTGCACATGTACCTCTACATACATATGTAGTGTTTACCATTCATACATCACTCTCTCTCTCTCTTCTATCTCTCAAACCCGGATTGAACATAATAACAATTCAAAGAAATTAAAAGATTATAGGGTACAACGAGTTGCAATCCTACAAAAGTCACAATAGTCTTATATCATAAATACACTTATATGTACAGAGAAATATATGGTATAATTTACAAAATACACATTAGTTATGCATAAGTCGCGGGGACACTCATACGTGTAGACACGCAACATTCAACATACACAAACATTGCCATAGAAGCTGATACTTATATCCTAAATATTATATGTATTAAATCTATGTAATGATGTGTGCGTGTGTGCGTGTGTGTGTCTGTGTCTGTCTGCGAGGCTCGCGCGCGCGCACACACACACATTTTATAAACAAATATATATGGTGTATGGAGTAAGAATTATTCTTTTTAAGTTTTGTTAATGGATTTGGTTTGCAAGAATCTTGATGTGAAATCATGTGTTGAAACAAATTTTGCTGTGTCTCGTGAGAATCACTCTGCCAATAACAAAACACGCACATATTCAACTCTACTTTTTATTTATTAGTGAATTGGTAAAATATTAAACTAATCAATCGTTTGTTTAACATGTTGGGACAAACAAACCGATTGATTGTTTAACCAACACGTTAAACACGATCGATTAGTTAGTTTGATATTTAACCAATTCACTAATAATAAAAACTGGAAGTGAATCTGTGCGTGTTTTATCATAATTGGTGTAATGACTTTCCCCAGACAACAAAATATTTTTTAAAGATTTCATCAAAGAAAAGTGGGACAATATCAGTGACCCCTTTTAAGTGTCTCCGAGACTAATGGAGTGGGGGTTGACTAGAGGAGAAAACCACGACTCGTGGGTTAATGAAGAGGGAAGGCCGCACCAGGGATATCGAGTTATACACAAATGTGAACCTGGCTCAAATACAACAGAATGGATTCTGCTAAAGGCACACAAGGTGTTTGTGTTACACTTGGGCGATAGATCAGGTCTACAACCCAGTATAAGCGTGCTCGGACGTGGATGTGTGAATGAACAGAATTAACAATAATATACATAATATAACTGCAGTAATCTATCTATCTGTCTGTCTATCTATCTGTATGTGTATGTATGTATGTATGTATGTATGTATTTTGGTATGTGTATGTATATATATATTGGTGTCAATAAACAGGATTTAAAAAAATAATTCAAACATACAATAAACACAAGGATTAATCTTCAAACCAAACTGACTTTCTGGTACCAGTTCCTTCCTTGGTTTTCCCATAGCCAGTAGCCGATTGTGAAAAACAGTCCTCTGAAAGAGGTGAGGAATGTAATTGTGTAGATTAAAGCTAATAAATGCATCTTGTTGATGCTGTTGTGTGCTAGATTAGCCAGTACTAAAGATGTACATAAGGACATAGTTAAGAAGAAAATATAGGCGAGACACGCTAGTGTACTACGCTTGATCATGTGTACTTCGCTGATGTCTCTCATGTGTCCAGTCTCGTTTAGAGACCAGATTGTGTAAGCTAGAAATACCAGTGAACATATTAAGGCCCACACACGAGGTAGTTCCAAAATCCAGGCGCTTTGTTGGAAACGGTAACCATACCAACAGGGAGCGTCGTTGGTCGCTGTTTGCACTGCTAACCACTCAGCCAAGGTAATAATCGGCACACCCCATCCTAGAACTGCGTAGAGAACTTGCACTTTTAAAGGATCGTATTGTTTCACTTCCAGGTAACTCAGGTGTCCATGAAGAGCTGTCCAAATATAGGTGGTAATCTCCGCAAATTCCAAAATTACAACGAATACTTCACAAAGGTGTGGAATATCGAACACAGTAACAACGAGGCCGTCTTCAAGCCATACCATTAAAAGAATAATCTGAAATGATAGTTTCACAGATGCTTCGAGAACCAGTGTTGCGAATAAGTTTCTATAGACGTCCATACGCGGTCCGCTATATTTTTTATAGCGCACATAAGCAAGGGTAAAGAAAATGGCTAGCAATGACATGGACAATCCACATATTCCCAGGATACTGGAATCCGTTAAATCCTCAGCTGATGCTTTTCGTATATTTTCTGAATCAAACTGGAAAATTAGTTCAGCTTCGGAACTGTAACATTGTGTGTAGTTTGTCCAAGCGGACGAATCGTCATCCCACTTCGAACTCCATTCCCCATTTAAGTCACAGCTACGATAAGCAAATTTGGTTGTATCCGACCCTTCCAATGAAGGGCAAGGTTGGCTTGTTGTAGTGCCGGCAGGAGTTCTTGGCCAGCAAAGGAGACTATCTGTCGTAACATTGCAGTATATAGCTTCGCTGTCGGATTCAAGTTCAAGTTCATGATCGAATTTCGAAATACATTCTTCCAGGGATTTTGGTCTCGACGATAAAACAACTGTTCGATTGGAATCGGTGTTTGTGTCAACTGCTGTTGACATTACCGTTTAGGAGAGGTAAATAAACACGTGCACTCATATATACATATATACATATACACGCACACACACGCGTTTAGAAAGGACTGAAGTATCTTTTTTTTTTTTAATGAAGATAGTTGAAGTTCGCCGAAATATCGAAAGTTACACTTAACTGCTAACAGCTTTCTTTGCTAAATATGATCGTTTCAGCTGATTTCGCAGTAACTAGTGAGGAGGTTTGATACTAAAAATTCAAATGTAATTCAAAGAATCATACAAGTTGACTTCTCATATTTCATTTGTTTATTGTCTTTTTATCATAAACTCTTATTCTTTATCTGTCCCTTTCCTTCTCTTTCATTCTCTCTCTCTCACTCACTCACTCACTATCGAACGATCTTGTCCCTACTCTCTTGTTTCTCTCTCTCTCTCTCTCATTCTCTGTATCACACTACCAGTACCAGTTACTCTCTCTTTATTTCTCTTCCGTCATTCTTGCTTTCCTTTCTTTTTCTTTACCATCCGTTTTCAATGTGGTTTTAGCAGTCATGGGAGGAGCTTTCTTGTGCCTTATACAAACAGGGTTTAATACATACACGACTGAGGGGAAAACAGCTTTGTCACTCACTCACTCACACACACACACACATAAGCACAAACACAACCACACAGCACACACGTACACACATACATACACACATATATACATATACATACGCAGTTACACTAGCACACATATACACACAATCACACAACACATATACGTTAACCCGCATAAACACGCATAGTTACACATGCACACACATACACACATATACACTTTCTACTAGGTATCTATTAATTTCAGCTTGACAGTTTGTGCTTGTTTCTTCTCAAGGGAGTCGGGTCCATTTCTCTAGTCTATCTGTAGCTGTTCTCATTTTGCAATGTAATTTTTTTTTCTGATGGTAAACTGATAAAGATAACAATTTTTTTTTTAAAGAATATAAGAAACAATATTGATGCATAAGAACACAACACACGGGAACCTCTATTTGAGAGATGAGAACTTGGCCCGCGAGCAAAATTTTACCCGAGTTCAAATTTGAAACAGCCCTCCGCTGCAGTCTTTAACAAGACATATAAGAAAAAAAATTTTTTTTTAACCGTTAGACCAAAATAGTAATTTAATACATGTTACTAACTTTTGAATTTGTAATATAAAAGATTCATTACTATACCCGCCGGTAAATTTGTTAAAAGGTGGGCGAATGTCGCGATAATGGCCCGTGTAAATGGACCTATTCTAAGCATGCGCCTGTAGGCTGAAAAGTACGAAAGCTAGAGGAGTACTTGCCATGGTACTCCTGGTGAACAGGGTGATTCGGAATCCTCGAATTTCCTTGGTCGCTCCTGGGTGGAGTTTCCTATTATTACTCTCTCTTTACTTGTTTCAGTCATTTGACTGTGGCCATGCTGGAGCACCGCATTTAGTCGAGCAATCGACCCCAGGACTTATTCTTTGGAAGCCTAGTACTTATTCTATCGGTCTCTTTGCCGAACCGCTAAGTTACAGGGATGTAAACACACCAGCATCGGTTGTCAATTGATGTTGGAGGGACAAACACAGAGACACAAACATATACACACACATACATATATATACATATATGCGATGGGCTTCTTTCAGTTTCCGTCTACCAAATCCACTCACAAGGCTTTGGTCGGCCCGAGGCTATAGTAGAAGACACTTGCCCAAGGTGCCACGCAGTGGGACTGAACCCGGAACCTCGTAAACTGATCTTTTTTTTACTGTTTAAACTTATTTATGTAAGTTCCAACTGTCCATTATATTGTCCTAAATGTTTTTTATCCTAACAGTCAATAAAAAAATCATCATCATCACCACCACCACCACCACCACCATCATCATCATCATCATCATCATCATCACCATCATCATCATCATCATCATCATCATCATCATCATCATCATCATCATCATCATCATCATCATCATCATCATCATTATTATTATTATTATTAAGCAAGGCGGCGAGCTGGCAGAATCGTTAGCACGCCGGGAGAAATGCTTCGTGATGTAACGGCTGCTGTTAGAAGTTTGTTTGTACGGTTGAAATTAATTTTTGTGTAACGATAATATATGTCGGAATCGTAATCAGTTTGTAAGGACTGGTTCATCGTTGATTACCATTATGTAAAGATGAAAAAACAGTGATTGAAGTTGTGAAGAAAACATTTATTTTACCGTTACATTATACAATACCTTGTCTCGACGGGCAGGTGATAAAATCCTAGAGCGTGCGAAATAAAAAAGTTAATTTCAGCCTGTCTGTTCTTATTGTAGTGGTAAACCATAGAGAGAGATATGGTAATGTGCAGAGAAGAGAAAGTGAGTTGGTGAAAGTGAGAGGTGTGGGAAGTTGGATCTCGTATAGTCGCTGATTCTAAACTTCTTTCTTTTTCCCTCTGGCCGTTTGTCTGCCTGCTTGTGGTCATGATTCTTGTGGTTGGTTCACTAACTGATGTCAGCTCTCTCTCAACTCATGAGTTGTCACCAATTGACTGAGTTGTCACCAAGTGACTGATTTTTGCTCGGGGTTCTTGTTTTTATAACTATCTAGAAGGATAGTCACATCGTTGAGAACAATAGATTTCGTTGGTGCTTGTTATCTTAATTCTAGCTTTTGGTGGTCTAGGAGAGGTTAGAAGGGTTAAGTGGTGAAGACATTATTTCGGCCTAGCTAAGGCATCTGGAAAATGTAAAACTGCTGTCAGAAAAAAAAACAAAAAAAACCATTGTTCCACCGTGAGAAAACTTCTGTTGAAGTGTTAATTCAAATTTGGCTATGGTGGACCAAATCCACCTTATGCCTGCAAGACTAACTACAGCAATATTTCGTCTGCCGCTGTTCTGAGTTCAAATTCTGCCGAGGTTGACTTTGTTTTTCATCCTTTCGGGGTTGATAAATTAAGTACCAGTCAAATACTGAGGAGCGATGTAATCAACTCATCTCCTCCCTTAAAATGGTTGCTCTTGTGGCAAAATTTGAAACCGTTATTATTAAGTGGCAAGCGGGCAGAAACGTTAGCACGCCGGGTGAAATGGTTAGCGATATTTCGTCTGCCGCTACGTTCTAAGTTCAAATTCCGCCGAGGTCGACTCTGCATTTCATCCTTTCGGGGTCGATAAATTAAGTACCAGTGAAACACTGGGTCAACATAATCGACTAGTCCTCTCCCCCAAATTTCAGGCCCTGTGCCTATCGTAGAAAGGGTTATTATTATTATTAATTAATATTATTATCGTTATTATTAAGCGACGAGTTGGCAGAATCGTTGGCACGCCAGGCGAAATGCTTAGCGGCATTTCGTCCGTCTTTATTTCTGAGTTCAAATTCGCCCGAGGTCGATTTTGCCTTTCATCCTTTCAGGGTCGAAGAATTAACTACCAGTGAAACACTGGAACCGATATAATCGACTAATCCTGTCGCACCAAATTTCAGGCCTTGTGCCTTTAGGAGAAAGGATTATTATTTCTTTTTATCTCAGGTTTTGTTGGAATGTCTGGAGTTTTGCATGCGTAGCGGGCTTGCTACCTGCAACCTACGGTACCATGCTATCTGTTCTTTTCAACTATCTAATACTTCCCTAATTATTCTGGCCGTGCCAAGGAGACAAACCTCTTGTAACAATTCTACTGGGCACTTTATTCTGATTTCCTTTATATCCCTCTTGAAACCTTCTGATACTGTTTCCAAGGACCCAACAATAATTGGCACTATCTTCACTTTCTTCATTTCCCATAGCCAGGCTATTTCGTACTTCAGCGGGTTGTATTTATCTACTTTTTTGTCTTCCTTCTTGACTATTCGTGGGGCAAAGGGGCACGCAACATCATGCTATATAGCACATGTGGTGCATTTTGTTGACCACCACTAGATCAGATCAGTTATGCTCTAGCACCTGATCTGTTTGGATTAGGAAGTCCAAGAAGATTATGCAAGTCTCCAACTCCACCACTCTGTTCAGAGCACGTCTTGCCTCTCTCTCTCGCATACATTTATCGCACAGTTTTCAATGAAGCACTTTCGCTACTTCCAATATACCCGTCATGACTACTCGTCTGATAAGGAAACGCTAGACACCTGCATCACATAGTGACTTCATATCAAGGTAAACAGCGCATGACCTTGCAAGTGGGGCTCAGTTAGAATTTTCTTCAGGTCGAGTAGCCTCTCCCGCTCAAATGGTCCCTGAATAAGGTTTGTTTAAGGATAGTGAACAAAACACCTATGTTTCCAGAGGTGAATTATTCTAATCCCAAAGAATTCCCCTTAACATATGGCTATGATGCTCCCCCACTACTTTTGCTCATGATCAGAGATACACATATCGTCAACCACTAAGGGACATGTTCAACTGGTTACAGACAAGCAAATGAGAAGCAAACCTGTGATATTGAGCAGAGTATTTGCTGTAGCCCATCTTTTATACCAAAACAAAACATGATAATACTTCCAATCAGTTATGATCAGAAGCCATGAGAGCCAGTGCCTGGTACTGCATCAGGGCATTAACCTTTCCTTTTTCGAAGCGCCTCCCCCTATTTATTTATTTATCTATTTATTTATTATAGCTTTCTCCGTTTTCTTCCTCTGTTTAGACGAACTTTCCTACCTTTTCGGACAAAACCTTTTGTAACCTTCGTCTTGTCTTTGTCCTTACATGTTTTTAATTGATATTAGCCCTTGTGGCCAATAAAACGAATTAATTATTATTATTATTATTATTATTATTATTATTATTATTATTATTATCATCATCATCATCATCAGCATCATTATTATTTTTACTACTATTATTATTATTTATTGTCTTTGTACAGCTTCTAACGCTGGAGATGTACTGCGGTGCCAGGAGTATTCGAGCGGTCCCAAGCAGTGCTGCTTTCTGCAAGTGCTCCACCCTTATTGCAGCCCCTATTTGTTCCATGTACTTCCAAGATTTTTACTCACTGTTCCCAGGGCTCCGACAATTATTGGTACTACTACCACCTTTTCCATCGACCACAACTGCTTGACCTCCGACGCTATCCTGTCATATCTATCGACTTTTCTTTCTTCCTTATCGCATACCTTGTTGTCAGCTATGCATGCTATATCTATGATCCAGCATCGTTTGCTTTCTTTCTCAATTAACACTATGTCTGGTTTCCTATTCCTTATATCTTATGGTCACACTGAATCATAAAATCCCATAGAATCTTTGCATTATCGTTTTTGATGATGCCTTCGGGTTTATATTCGTACCACTTTTTTGCTCTGTCAAATCCATACCTGTTGCAAAGTGTCCAATAGACAATCCTTGCCGTATTGTCATGACGTCTCTTATATTCTTTCTGGGCTAGTGGCATACATTTACAGGTAATATGCCATACGGTTTCACCGTTTTGTCCACAGATTCTACACTTTATCACTTTCTGATGTGTTGTCTATTCTGTATTTGATGTAATTCGTTCTTATTACTTATTGTTGTTATTGTTGTTGTTGTTGTTGTTGTTGTTCTTCTTCTTCTTCTTCTTCTTCTTCTTCTTCTTCTTCTTCTTCTTCTTCTTCTTCTTCTTCTTCTTATTATTATTATTATTATTATTATTATTATTATTATTATTATATGATTAAAACTCACACCTTATTCTGCTGGGCATGATGTTAAGTGTCAGCTGTCCACAGCCAGCAGACTAAGGTGACACTTGTTCACTGGTCAGGTTTCAAAAACCCTGCGAAGAATTCTTGCAACTCCAAGCAATGTCCGGTTTCCTATGTCTGGTCAGTTGATCGCACTGGATCATTACATCCCACATGGTTTTGTAGTTCTCATTTTCGGTGACTCCTTCTGGAGTTTTCTCATACCACGTCTTTGCTCTTTGTAGGCCGTGATTTCCACAGAGTTCCCAATGGATCATTCTTGCCACATTGTCATGGCGTCGTTTGTATTCGCGTTGAGCCAATTTCGGTCATTCGCTAACGATGTGCTATACCATTTCATCCCTTTCACCACACATTCTGCATTTGTCGCTATCGGTAGTGTTGTCAATTCTACATGTAAACCTTGGTTCGTGGTTTCGACTCTGCAAAAATTACTTTTACATCAGATTGCTCATGTCATTCTTAGATAATAAGAATTTCTTTCCTAGGCATAACCCCTAATAAATTGTTGGATAATATAAACTAAATATGAATTCTATGTTTTATATAGAAGCAAAAGGAAAAAAATCTACATAATCATGACAATGAATGATATAATAAACCTTCATTGAGACAAAAGCTCGAGTTTATGGGGGTTCCTTTATGATACTAGGGGCGAATTGCAAGTGAAGATGCATCAAAACTGAAAAGAATAATGCTCTTTAATTTCACAAATCCATAACAATGTAGCATATTAAATTATTGTTTTAATCAAAAAGCGTTTTTCCATTTGGTATTTTAGAGATTGTGACAATGGGTAATTCCAAATTTGAATGCTACCGAAATTTCAAATTTGGACACGCGATTTCCTGCATCTGACATGAGACTCCTTCTTTGGCCCATGGTTAATGTATTAGCATCTGGGATGATAAAATAGGTACTAGTAATGCTCTGGAGGAGTCGATATATCCGACTACATCAATAATGGTGAACCTACGACATGTGATTGTTGTTGGTACCCCGTCGCTCACGACGTCGAGGGTTCCAGTTGATACAATCAACGGAACAGCCTGC
>NC_142931.1:82887907-82890407 GCF_046866305.1 Octopus bimaculoides | reverse complement strand
TAATCAGTCCCGTTTAGGGCTCAGACAGTTTATAATTATTCTTTTGTTTACAAATTAACTGACTGTAACCGTTTTCCATCTCCAATTTGAAGAGAAGTTATATGCCTGCTGCCATCGGAATCTAGCAAGTTGTGTGTAAAGCTAAGCGTTTTATGGATGTGAAACCATTGGTCACTCAATGACTGGACATGTAGCAGTAACGTATTTAAATGAAGTTAAGTTAACTTCATCTAAATACATTACTGCTCTAACTTCTAGAGTGTGCTTTTTTCTCGGATATATGACCCACTAACGATATGTATGTATGTATACGTAAATATATATATATATATATATATATATATATGTATGTATGTATGTATGTATGTGTGTGTGTGTGTGTGTGTGTGTGTGTGTGTGTGTGTGTGTGTATATATGTATGTATGCATGTATGTATGTAAATTAGCATATATATATATTTAAAAAGGGTCGAATGTAGATTCGTCCTTTGGATCGCTGGGGTTTGACGGGCAACCTTTTTTTTGTAGTGTTTTTGGTACCGAAACACTTTCAAACTTCGAATATTTGTGGTATAGAACAGATAAAAAAATTTGTATTCGAAGTTATTTTATGTAAAAAATTGTCGTATTTCGGTAATTTCAACCAATCACTGACATCTATTGAGGTGAAAACAATTAATGCCGTAACGGTGTCATGGGATCTTTTCCCTTGAATAAAATTAGCCCCGTTGTTTGTCAACAACAACTACCCGTGTTACTCTTATTTATGACATCGTTCGTGCGTTTGTACTGGTTTTAGTTTTAGGGTTTTAGGGTTAGGGTTCGGGTTTTAGAGTTAGGGTTAGTTTTAGGATTACGGTTAGTGTTATGATTATTTTTGCCATAACCTTAACTCTAACCCTATAACTCATAGCCATAACCCTAACCCTAACCCTAACCCCAACCCTAACCCCAACCCTAACCCTAAAATCCGAACCCTAACCTTAAAACCCTAAACCCTTACTAGGGAATAATGATATAATTAAACAGGGAATAACACACTTGACACCGAACAGCAGTAACTATATTCAGCTGAATAGACGTCAGTGATTGATTGAAATTACAGAAATACGACAACTTTAACATGAAATAACTTGCGATGTACAATTTTTTGTTAAGAAGGTTAAGAGAAGAAGTTGTTTTATATGACACATTGTACCAGTGTCCCAAGTTTGAAAGTGTTTCGTTAAGAAAACAAATGTTGCCCGTCAACCCCAAAGATCCCGTCCTTTAATTGGAGTAGTTTCCAAAAGATTTCTAACGTTGATTCTTCATACTTTACTTTGAATTTACTGATGTAAATTGGCGTAGATATGAAAGGTTATATAAGTGAATTAAGTATGTGATTTAAGATATAGAACAAAGTTCGACAAATTCAATCATATTTTTCGTAAATGGAAGATATTAGATGTTAATATGGAATAAAATATTTTTTATTCATTTCACTTTCGTTTCGTACAGAAAGACAGTAAATTCATTTTAGAACCTCAGTTGTCAAAGAGTACTCATCAGTAGCACAATAAGAAAGAAATATTAAAAATTAATGTACGAAACGATCGTATAGCGAATTGAATAAAAAATATTTTATTCCATATTAACATCTAATCTCGTCCATTTACGAAAAATATGATTGAATTAGCCGAACTTCGTTCTATAACTTAAATCATATACTTAATATGTATGTGTGTATGTATGGATAATACGATACTTCATTCTGGTGTCTAAACTTAAGTACCATATTCACCTTGAATCTAAATATATGTGACTGCGTGTGCATCGTTGGCGATTTTCTTCCTCTGTCTTACCTTCTTTGGACTTTTCCTATATTTCTGATGAAGAGCTCCGCACGAAACGTGAAATCCTCTTTCTTTTCTTTCCTTTCCTGAGCGTCCAATAACACCGTACATATTCCACGTCCTCGCGTTGTTGTTTTTCGTGTTTTTTCGTGTTTTTTCTTGCTTGTTCATGTTTGAATTGACTATATATATATATATAAAAGAAAATGAGATGACAAAGGAATAAACAATTATCTAATGAACTTCATTACCTTACAGCTGTTTCTGCTATAATATGCAGTGAACTCAATGATGAGTGCCTTAGTAATACCTTATAGCTTCATCGGAACCTCGAATATGAAGTGCACTTCATATTCGAGGCTCCAATGAAGGAATAAGGTGTTACTCAGGCACTCAACTATAAGTCCACTGCATCTTATTGCAGAAACAACTATAAGCTAATGAAGTTCATAAAATAATCTTTTTGCCTTTGTCATCTCATTTTCTTATTGCCGTTCTGTACTCGACTAACGCTTCGTACTGAAACATATGTATATGGAGTTCTACACCAAGTCTCACAATGCCTAAGCAACGTATATATATATATATATATATATATATCTACACACACACATATATATATATGTATGTATATATATATATGTATATATATATATATATATATAT
>NC_142931.1:82667907-82702907 GCF_046866305.1 Octopus bimaculoides | reverse complement strand
GCCCGCTCCCCTATGCTCCTTGCTGTTTCGCCTACATATGTCATTGTCTTATTTCTGCATCGTCCCTCTGTACATCTTATACTATAGACCACATTTCTGGTTTTGCAGTTCGTTTGTGGGCTAAATCTACATACGATACAGTTCCTATCGGTGCAGGGGGTTCTACTGAAAGGGTATGTTCTACTGATAAGGGATTTAATAGGGTTGCCTGGCCTTTCAACAACCTTAATTCTTAGCTTAAGTTTGTCTAGGGCCCTTCTAAAGCGGTACGCCAGTTCGCCTCTAGGGGTGGTGTCGACGAACATGACGCTCTGGTACTTGTGGCTATCGTACCATGAGCTTGCCTTCCCTATTTTCTTCTTAGTCCTTTCTATGGTGTTCCATGATTTGCTCCTATAGAGTGGGCAAATCCCATTCCTATCGTTGCGTTTGATTGTTTCAAACTTCTTCATAGCTCCTTTGGAAACCCTGATCCTTTCTTTATGGCTGTAACCTGAGAACTGCATGCGGTGGACGAAATGTTGTATATGTCTCTTTAATTCTGTAGGGTCGCACATGCAGGAGACATTTCGCATTACTCTGACGAGGTCTGCCATCAATATGTTGAATTTGGCATTGTCCGCAATAGCCGAGTTCCGGTGGATCAGGTATGTGGAGGCCATAGGTTTTGTAAAGTGTGAATGGAGGATTCTGGTTTTATTGTTCTTAGTTTCTAGCCAGAGTTCAGTATCTAATACAGGTAATCTATGGTTAGGGTGTTTAGTAGGGTAGTCTATCGTAACTTTAATACTCTGGTGGATGGAGTTAGCTATTTGCTGGATGCTCTCCATAGTCTTAGTTTCTATTTCTATTTCAGGGGTGCTCTCTTGTGGGGGTGTCTTTACCACTAAGTTGATATCATCGACATATCGAGAGAACACATTCACGAGTATGGAGTTCTGTGTCAAGCGTTCCTTAAGCCTTCTGTCCCACCATACCATGAAGAGATTGGCCACATCACCGGCGATACTAACACCGATGGCTGCCCCCTCATCCTGGGCGTATAATTTGTTGTTAAATTTAAAGGTGTGGCCTTTTAGGGTGACCTTTATACTAGCTCCTAGTGCATGTGCGATCATTTTCTTTACCTGGTGGATATTAGTGGGGGTCCGTATGGCTCTGGTCCATCCACTCCATCTCTCTATAGGGGTCTTCCTAGCCATAGAGGTAATTGTGGGTGGTCTACCTCTTAGACGTCTACTAGGGCAGAAATCTCTAAGGTCGTATCTATCTAGATATACATCGTCATATGTCAATCTAAGTAGGAGGCCCAGGTCTTCTGTGTTGACTTTTTGGAACTCTACTTCGCTCTCGTTGATCATCTCCACGCACTTTTCCACTGCAAAATCCACGTCGATAGATGGGTATAGTGATACCACATCCATGCTACCCACTATACACCCTGTCAGGTTGCAAGTGTTGTTGCAGTCGTTGATCCTGCTGAGGAGATCTTCCGTGCTGTCACAGACATCAGGTGACATCTGGATTATGGGGCATATGATCATTGAGAGGAAGTAGGAAATCCTGTAGTTACTAGCGACATTCGCTCCACAGACTGGTCTTGTTGGTGGTCCCACTACAGTATTAGTTGTTACTTTGTGGTCCTTACGGAGCCCATACAGCGTCGGGATATCGTTGTTCCAGGCTTGGAAGTTGTTGGCTGTGCGCTTCTGGGGTCTAAGAACAATTGTCCACATCATCATGTGGGCATTGAGGACTTTTTCCCTTTCCTCATGCGCCTGTAAGGTTGTTACCTTCGTATTGGCGATGTGAGGTTGCATTGCCTGGA
Organism: Octopus bimaculoides; assembly: GCF_046866305.1. Lineage (NCBI taxonomy): Eukaryota > Metazoa > Mollusca > Cephalopoda > Octopoda > Octopodidae > Octopus > Octopus bimaculoides. The sequence goes on along the minus strand of NC_142931.1, from coordinate 82,701,079 downwards.
TATAGTTCGGCAGGCTGTCTATTGACATTCTGCCGGACTTATCTGTGGGAAGGCATACCACTTCTCCATTTTTCGTGCGCTGCATGAGCTTGTGTAGGCCACTTGCGGGTATATTCCCAAGTTGTTGGGCCTCTGTCTTATTCTGTCTCTGTCTCAGTGTATATTTCTAAAATCTGTCTAAGTTTTGTCCTAGCTATAGTGAACTGTGCTTCCATGTGGTCATGAGTATGTCTAGGGATGCAGACTCTTTTGTTGAAGGGTAATGTTGTTGGGTATACCCGGCTCATATCATATGTTTTGTCATGTATGTTGAAGAATTGAGTGTCAAGGAGGTTAGTATTCCTGTTGTTGGCCCCTCTGGGGTTGTCTTCTTCGTAACTACTACTACTATTACTGCTGTTATTGCTACTCCCATTCATCCTGTTATTCCTACCACTACTATTGTTACTGTCACTACCACCACCACCACCACCACCACCATCGCTATTGTTACCACCCCATCTAGTGTTTTCTGTTTTAGGTCTACTGATATATATATATATATATATTGATAGAAAGGACAACAAAAGAAAGAAAGAGACCTCGATATTATGTAAATAGAAGAATTTGTCTGTAAAAATATATGACACTTATTCGGTAGCCATGATAAAACTCCGAGTTTCGGATGCCATGGTGGGAACCCACGCCAACATCTCTTCAGTTATCCGGCCATTGAAAATTCCTGTGAAAAATGACCGTTAAACAAAGGGAAATTACTGTGTGGTTGACCGTTATTAAGACAAAAGAGCTATAGACCCCTAAGTAAGAGGAGGGGGTAAAAAAGTCTATAGTGTTCGCGTAAGCGTACCAATCCGTATATGTATATACTAAACCACCCTCGCTTGAAACACACACATGCTCACCCATATACTCGCCAAAAACTATACATATATGTACATATACATGTATATATATACCCGCATAAACGGGTATACCCGCATACACACCCCTACACACACGCACTCAACAACCTCCACCCATACACACGCACGCAAACAAATTATAGGGCTAAAGTAAAATACAGAAGAAAGTGTGAGAAAGCTATAAGGTTAAAACGCACGTGCGTATATAGATGTATGTGCGTGCATGTGAAAATATGCGTATATTAGACGCGTTTTAACCTTATAGCTTTCTCACACTTTCTTCTGTATTTTACTTTAGCCCAAGAATTTTTTTGCGTGCGTGTGTATGGGTGCGAGGTTGTTGAGTGCGAGTGTGTAGGGGGTGTGTATGCGGGTATATATATGTATATGTACATATATGTATAGTTTTTAGCGAGTATATGGGTGAGTATATATGTGTTTCAAGCGAGGGTGGTTTAGTATATACATATACGGATTGGTGCGTTTACGTGTGTATGTGTGAAAATATAAACCGAAGCCTTTTTGTCACATTTGTAGGTGTAACTAAAGCTTTCGACACCGTATCTAGGGATACTCTTTGGGTTGTCCTTAGAAAGCTAGGTGTCTCCAGAAAGATGCTCAACGTCATAATTTCTTTCCATCAAGGGATGATGGCTTCTGTCGGATCTAGCGGGGAAGCGTGCGATTCATTCACAGTCTCAGATGGGACAAAACAAGGCTGTGTTCTTGCACCGCTCTTATTTACTTTGTATTTCTCCGTCATGTTGGAAACTGTACTAGGGTGTTAAAGGAGTAAAGTTTGAGTACAAAACTGGTGGTGGCTTGTTCAACCAACAGCACTTCAAAGCAAAAACTAAGATGTTGGTGCAAACAGTTCGAGATTTGCTCTTCGCAGACTATTGTGCACTTGTAGTACACACTCTTGAGGACATGCAATGGATTCTAAACAACTTCTCGCCTACATCGAAGGCTTTTGGTCTGACCATCAGCATCAACAAAAGTGAGCTTGTCTATCAGCCCATTTATGACCATCTTCCTGCTGTTGCCCATTTTGAATATTCTCTCCTTCACTGGTCTTGGTTCCATTGTGCCCAATGGTGCTAAGATGGATAAAGAAATTGAGTGCAGAATCGGGAAGGCTAGCTCCGCTTTCAGTAAGCTTTATCACAAGCTTTGGAACAGCCACGACGTATCGTTGAAGGTGAAAGTCGATGTATATAAATCGGTGGACTTGACAACATTGCTTGATGGTGCTGAATCTTGGACTCTGAACCGAAAGCATATCAACTTGCTTGACGCTTTTCATATGCGATGCTTGCGTACTATCTCCGACATAAAACTGAGTGGCCATATTCCTAACAGTGAGGTACTAACAAGATGCAACATATCAGATATTGAAGCCATCCTCATCAAATTACAGCTTCGATGGTCAGGTCATCTCTTACGTATGAGTGACATCAGAATTCTGAAGCAACTTCTTTTTGGCCAATTCCCAATAAGAAGGTCAATTAGAAGACCACACCTGCGCTTCAAAGACAAACTGAAAGACAATCTGAAGTGATGCAACATTCCCTTTTCTTCCTGGGAAAACAAAGCATCACAAGGCAAGTCCTGGCGCCAGTCCTGCTTTTCCTCAGTTCAAAGATTTGAGCAAAGTCGATTCCAACATCGGTACCAGCTTCATGCAAGCGTGAAGTTACGCTGGCAAAACGCTGCTCCTCTTAGTGGAAACCTTACCTATCATTGTGGTTTTGTAGCACGAAGCAAAGCAGGCTTTGCCGTCCACTCAAAAAACACATAGTGAATGATTCACAAGCACTCAAGCAAACTGAGTCCTCGACATGTTCCATCTGCCTCAAGAGATACATTCGTGTCTATAGAACATGATTAACGCTTTATTTTACTGAACTCTCAATTGTCATGACAAGAGAATCCATCATATGTATAAATGAGTTTGTATACCTGACACATGTACAGACATTCCAATGCTCGTGCAATCACTTTCATAGAATTATTAGAGAGGGGTATAAAATGAAATGAAAACAAACATTTATTTTTATTTGTTTATTTTTTGCAAAATCGTAGTCTTCAATTTTTACAAAATACAAATCCGAAAAATTAGTTCTTGGTAAATTAAATTCTAGATAATTTCCTACACTATACTTTAAGATTACTATACATACAATAATAAAAAAATAAATGCGCCCTTTTAAAGCCTAGCCAGGCTCATGGGCCCGGTTTCCCGGTTTCAATGGCGTATGTGTTCCCCAGCCAGACGGGACGCCAGTCCATTGCAGCGTTACTCATTTTTGCTAGCTGAGTGGACTGGAGCAACGTGAAATGAAGAGTTTTGCTCAAGAACACAACGCGTCGCCCGGTCCAGGAATCGAAACCACAATCTTACGATCATAATGCTGACACCCTAACCACTAATCCACGCGCCTCCACATACATGCAACACATTTAGTTAAATAGAAATACTTCAGTATAAATATCTCAATATCCAAACAACAATGCATTATCTATAAGAAACTGTCTCACTGTTTTTTTGTTGTTTCTTTTATGTCAGAATTTAGGCCTTCCGGAATACATAATGGTCACCAGTAAAGTATTGTGGCTTTGTAGTTAAGGAGTTCGCTGTATAACGGGTTCGATGCCACCACGTAGCACTTTGGATAAGTCATTTCTATTTTGGGCCAATCTAGAATTTCAGAGAGAGAGAGAGAGAGAGAGAGAGAGAGAGAGGGAGAGAGAGAGAGAGTGAGAGAGAGAGAGAGAGAGAGAGAGAGTATAACTATATATTAATATATATATATGTATACATATATACATGTGCACGCGTCTGTATACATATGTAAATGTTTTATATATATATTAATATATATTCATATACTCTCTCTCTCTCTCCCTCTCTCTCCCTCTCTCTCTCTCTCTCACACACACACAGACACACACAGTTTCCATCTACGAAATTCTAAATTGGGCCAAGAGAGAATTGACTTACCCAAAGTGCTACTTGGTGGCATCGAACCCGTTATACAGCGAACTGCTTAACTACAAAACCACAATACTTTACTGGTAACCTTTATGTATTCTGGAAGGCCTAAATTCTAATTTTAAAGGACCCCCCCCCCCCCCAAAAAAAAACAGTGAAACACTTTCTTATAGATAATGCGTTGTTGTTTGAATATTAAGATACTTATACTGAAGTATTTCTATTGAACTATATGTATTGTTTTAAGGTATTGTATATTGTTCGAACACACACACACACACACACACACATATATTTATATATGATGACGTTCGTATGTATGTATGTATGTATGTATGTATGTATGTATGTATGTATGTATGTGTGCGTATTTGTGTGTGCGTGTGCGTTCGTATTTGTGTATAAGTGTGCGCGCGCATGCGTGTGTGGTTTGAATTTATCTTGTTTCCTTCTGTACTCATTATTGGGATCTTTTCCCTTTGGCCGGCACATTTAAAAAAATAATTTTTTTGTAACTAAACACTTTCAAAATTCGTATACTGGTAGAATGTGTCACATTAAACATCGTTTACTCTTGGCGTTTTCGAGAAAATTGTATATTTTCGAAGTTATTTCGTGTTAAAGTTGTCATATTTCGGTAATTTCAACCAATCACTGACGTCTCTTGAGGTGAAAATAATTACTGCTGTTGTTTGTCAACAACTTCCGGCGGTGTATATTTCGTTTGTCACTGTTATTTATGACATATTTCATCTCAGTTACGTTTGTATGAATAAACGATTGTATCTGAAGCATGTTTACTTAATGGCACCACCACAATCGTTCGTGCATTTCTACTGCTTTTAGTTTTTTTTTTTCTGTTTTTCAGCTACTATTTTCAGAAAAACATTTTCCCCCCTCCCCTCCAATTTCTTCACTTTTCGCGTTTTCCCCTAGCTCTAACCCTAAAGTCCCAATCCTAACCATAAAACCCCAACCCTAACCGTAATCGTAACCCTAAAACCTTAACCCGAAGACCCCAACCCTAACCATAACCCTAACTCTAAAACACTAACCCTGAGCCTAAAACCCTAACCCTAACCCTAACTCTAAAATCCGAACCCTAACCCTAACTCTAAAACCCTATCCCTAACCCTAGAGAAGAAATTGGAACAGAAAAGCTCATGATGAGGCCGAAAAAACATGAAGGAACACGAATACATGCAGAATGTTCAGTTCGTTGAATAACTGTTCCAATGAATGTTGTTAAGAAATGCATGGTTGGTAAAAAAAAATGTTAGATTTCGGATTAGGAAGGTGTTTAAAGTGCCGTCCAACTGTGTGGTGCTCAGAGTGATTAGGATTTGCTGTATAAGGCCACAAAACCGGTTACTGTACATAAAATGGCGCAGGAACGAGTTGAAATTAGCGTTGAAATCGTGGTGGTGGTAGCGTTAGCGCTGTAGTTAGGTACAAAGGCTGAGGCGGTGCCAGCGGTATTGATGATAACGCTGTGTGCATGGCTGTTGAAGTCCGGCCGCATGGGAGATTCGAGCAGGCGAATGCAATAGAGAACTGTCGGTTTGGCGTGCGCATCCACTGCGCATGCTCAGTGGTAATTGCGCGGGAAAAAACAGCGAGGAAGATGAAGACGGGCGCCATGTTGGAAACGCTCCAACGTGAATTGACAGTCGACACGGTGAGAAGATATTACTTCAAAGGAGATTATTTGAAAGAACACCGTGTATTTCCTTGTAAGAATGCATACTCTGTTAGGTACGAGTACGAGGCGAAGAAGACGAATTCTAGAGGCTCGCTTGAACAAGAGAAACTATCCTGACGTCGGGCCATTGATTCTTAGTTGAGATGTGAGCGAAAACTGTGATTCTATAGCTCGGTCTACCATGTGATGTGAAAGATTCGAGTTGTGCCAACCATAGTTTAGCGTCACCGGTATGGAAGTGTAACACATGATGATGACAAAGAACAGGCGTGATAAGTGACTTCTTTCTTGTTGGACGTGGAAAACACGAAATTATTTCAAAATTAGAATATCAGAAGTGGTGGTAGCGTAATATAGGAATTACCTTGAAAAATGTAACATCACGTCGATGTACTATTTGCTGTGGTTTGCGTACCCAGACAAGGCGGTTATCGTGTTCTTAACGTCGTGATGATCATCATTCTATAGTGGAGCGGCTATCGTGCTCTTAATGTGGTGGGTCACCATTCCATAGTAGAAGGCCGTGTTCTTAACGTCGGGTGGTCACCATTTTATAGTAGAAAGCCGTATTCTTAATGTCGGGGGTCAATATCTTATAGTAGAAGGCTGTGTTCTTAACGTCGAGGGTCACCATTTTATAGTGGTGTCAGTGTTATCCATTTTTGGTGGTAACATTGGCTTAATGACACACTATAATTTAGTCAGTATGAGAGAGAAGGAAGTCACTGTATCTGCTCATAACATCAATATGATAGAATACACGAGGCGCTTGTATTAACTCATAACTTTTATTATTGGAGATAATACGTTCACATACAAGGTGAGTTGAAAGAAGCTTATAACATTACATGAATGTGTTCTGTCTGCAGTCACATGTCTCTAGGTAAGTAAGGCGAACGAGTGGGCTCAAGTGCGGCGGCTTGATCCAGAACACGTCGAAGAATCACCATGCACTGAACGGCGCGAATTAGAATTTCTTTACTTTATATAGGGATGGACCAGAAGTCCCCCGACTTCCACGTAAAACCGGAAGTTCCAGATGAATTTCGAGCATTCTAGAAGCTCGAAGGAGATTGCTCTTGTTACATCCCTTTTCCGTTTTATTTGCCGTCGTAGCCGCCAGTGGTTACTACAACCTTTTTTTTTTCTTTCTTTCGGCTTTAGGATTATTTTCTTTCTTTCTTTCGGGCGTTAATTATTGGCAACATACCTATCCGTCAAACATTTTCGTCTCATGCTAGAAGGATCTATTTTCAGCGTATATGCAGACCCAAAACACGAAGCCTGATCGCCACTCACCTAGAGAAATTCACCACCTCGATTTCATATCACAATATTCCACAATTTATAATTTAGTTATCTCAATTTAAAGATACACAAATTAAAGTATAAATTCATTAAATGAGATCTTAGCAAAATCATTATAATTTGTGCCCCAAAATGCTTAATTAATGAAAATTACATATAACCATAGTAAAGAGATAAATCATTGGCTGTAACGATTAAAAAAAAAACGACGGAGACAATTCTTAAACACTAATTATAAAAAAGCATTGAATAGTCAATGTTTAAAAAATGGAGTGGGCTTAATGTTTACCACATAAGGTAACAACTCCAGATATGTTTAGGCCTTATTTGACCTTATCAGCAAAATGAAGCATAGTTTTGCTAGTACTTAAAGGGTCATAGGTGACTGAGAAATATAAAGAATTTAAACTAAGAACGTTAAATGATTAAGAAAAATTTGAATATTGATTAGGAGGGAATAATATTGTTTTCATTCGCAAAAAGTATATAAAAGAAGAAAGTACTTTCGTAAGAGTGATAACCAGACTCATCAGGTTTTTTCTCCTCTCCAGGACTTCATAAACCCAGTGGAATAACCAGAATGTGTGCCGTCCGTGGCTTCCTTTGAGCTTACCGCTCCCAGGTCCCCGAGCCTACTCAGCTGACCCAAAAGTGCCACGCCAATAAAAGCGTCGCCCGGAGAGATCTCTGCTAACCCCCTTATTAGCTACGCTACTGCATTAACTCTATCTATTCCTGTATGCTTTACTTATCCTTTTATTTCTCATATTTTGCTTTACAATCATCGGATCTTTTCGCGAATCCATTCGACTCCACCAGTGTCTCATCATCTGTGGTTAAAAATTTTAGGAACTGTTGGAAAGGCACGCTGCTATTTTTCCTCCTCTAGTTACTATGCGATGACAATTATTAATGAGTTTTATGTCACTAGTGTGATTGTATCTACAAAGCAGTTACTTTCGTCGTGTGTGTTTCAGTCAATAACAATAAACATGTGCAAATTTCCACCTTGGTCTGTTTCTTGTTTTATTTTGTGTTAATTTTTGGTAACAATCAGCCTAGCAGTTTGTTTGACAAATTCCCTTCGAATTTCGTAATCTGCTCAAAAAAGAAGTTTCATACCGGAAATAATGAATGAACACTTTACGAACGAAAACTACAATATTACCGGGGAAACTTCCCAATGACCCTATTACGGTTGGATCATTGATCATTATTAAACTAAGTACGTTAACCCCGCTTAACTAAGTGTATTTCATGCAGAAGTCATTCTAGGGAAATTCTCACCAGTCATTATTTTAATGAATTTATATTTTGGTTTTAGTATTTATAAACATATTTTTTTGATATCAAGAGATACTGAAGAAAATCATCAATTGTTCTTTGCATTTATTGTTTGAACATTATTATTATTATTATTATTATTTAGATTTCTAACTTTGAAGAGATATAAACTGAAATTTTATTGTTTCATTTTCTAGTTCTGATTTATAATGTATTGTTAACATTCATAATGTATTGTTTATTGTATGAATTTGGAGAGATGACACTTATTGCGAATTCATATTACTGTGTTGCTGTTGTTGTTGTTGCTGCTGCTGCTGCTGCTGTTGCTGCTGTTTCGATTCGATTCGGCATCAATCTGAGTAAACCTATGATCAAAGTTTTTTTTAAAATCCATAATTAATACTTTTTTTATTTCCTCCTTAGATAAGTTCAACGTGCACAAGGCGCTAGGGTGGGTTGAAGGATATAATATAATACAATACACCATAATATAATACAAGCGGGGTGGTGGTAACTAAAAGAAACCGGAATTTTGCAATATTGTTTTATTCACTTAGTTTTACATGCTTACACATTTATCGCCTTCAAAGTATTCTCCATTTGAAGCAATGCATCAGTCCAGTCGCGTTTTCCACTATCCGAAGCAGTGCTGGAACCCTTGCGAAGTGATACCTTTTAACGCCTCCGTCGGTTTTTTTCTTCACCGCTTCCACATCTGCAAATTCCGTAGCATCAGCTTTCGGCACCAGTTTCAGTAGCTCTGTTATCAGCCCCTACTGCGCATATTTTTGTTGCAATGCAGTATGGAATGTCCTCTTTAATATATAACTGATGTCATAAATAAAAGTTTGGATACATAGTCGTAGGAGTGGCTGTGTGGTAAGTAGCTTGCTTACCAACCACATGGTTCCGGGTTCAGTCCCACTGCGTGGCACCTTGGGTAAGTGTCTTCTACTATAGCCTCGGGCCGACCAAAGCCTTATGAGTGGATTTGGTAGACGGAAACTGAAAGAAGCCCGTCGTATAAATGTATATATATATGTGTGTGTGTGTGTGTGTGTGTGTATGTTTGTGTGTCTGTGTTTGTCCCCCCCCCCCTAACATCACTTGACAACCGATGCTAGTGTGTTTACGTCTCCGTAACTTAGCGGTTCGGCAAAACAGACTGATAGAATAAGTACTAGGCTTACAAAGAATAAGTCCTGGGGTCGATTTGCTCGACTAAAGGCGGTGCTCCAGCATGGAAACAGTCAAATGACTGAAACAAGTAAAAGAGTAAAAGAGTAAAGAGTATACTGACGTGTATCTGCCAGCTAGCAGGAACATTTTCCCCCGTTACATAATCAAATATTGCAAATCCCAAACCTTCGTCAACCTTTGAAAGAAGGTCAGGATCAACTTCCAACTGTTCTTTCAGTTCACGATACGCAATCATTCGTGATTGCTTTTGATCTGTGAGGAAACGAGACACAAATTTTGTTGTAACTCTTTTCATTCGCAATTCTTCGCTTGAAATTCGTTGGCAGGAGCTCCAGGACATACGAGTCATATAAATAAGTCCCTCGATTGTTCGGTGGAGGTCCTTCATGAATGTTTTCATTCGTTCGGGAGGTCGACGGTCATCCTGAACGAGATTGGTCTTCAAGCGACAAGTGACCATTCCTGAAGCGTGGAAACCACTCATAAACTTATGTTTTGCTCATGGCAGCGTCCTTGTAAACTGTTTGAAGCATGACAACTGTTTCAGCCACCGTTTTCCCCAGCAGGAAACAGAATTTCACGGAAGCACGCTGTTCCTTCGTTTCAGCCATCGCAAAAATCGACAAACAGGGTAGAAGCACTGCAAAATAAAGACGCACCACGTGACAGTACGACTCCATCCGACCACACCGGTCGGAAGACTGATAGCTGAGGGTCTCATCAAGTGGCTTCTAGCGACGGAAGCCTGAAGTACCACGGGTTTGTCTCACAGAGAACGTTTCCGATTACTTTTGGGTAACTCCTCGTATGATACAATATAATATAATATAATAACTATTACTCACGTAAATATAATTTTGTTATGGATATATATGCATATACGCGTATGTACACGCATACATATATAAACATATGTAAATACATACATACATATCCATATGTACGTACTTTCATACATACATATTTATATACATGACACACACACACACGCACACACATATTTACAGATTTTTCAGATTTATCATCACTAAAACTATCGAGTTCTGTTTATATTTGTATCTGATAGCCAGTATCTGTGGTCGAGATCAATAAAGCAAACTTCAAGGTTAAAATCTGAATGAATTTGATAGATATATACATGTGTGTGTGTGTGTGTGTGTGTGTGTGTGTGTGTGTGTGTGTGTGTGTGTGTGTGTGTGTGTGTGTGTGTGCACGCGTGTGTAATAATACATAACAGGATGTATTATAATAATACAGTTGTGTACTGTTTCAGACAATGAAAAAGTCAAAGTAATGCACTAAAGAAACGGAAGTCAGAATCCGGAAGTGACGACAATAAAATTGGAAAGAATTGAGGTAGAAAGTAAAAACGAAAGTTTGAGATTTACAATATTTGTTTATGTAACGGGGGAAAATGTTTCTGATATAATGCCCTGCTCATGATCAGAAATGCACATATTATCAACCACTACGGAACATCCTCAACTAGTTAAGGCGAAACAATTGACAAGCTAAACTGTATTATTGAGCAGAATTTTTGTTGTAGCTCATCTTTTATACCAAGACAAAACATGTACATGATAACACTTCCAATCAGTTGAAATCAGAAGCTGTGAGAGCCAGTACCTGCACGCCGGGCAAAATGTTTGCCTTTCATCCTTTCGGGGTCGATAAACTAAGTGCCAGTTGAGGTCGATGTGTCACTCTTCCCCAGAAAACCCAGGCCTTGTGCCTATAGTAGAAAGGATTATTATTATTATTATTATTATTATTATTATTATTATTATTATTATTATTATTATTATTATTATTATTATTATTATTATTTTGTCTGAGACTTAGTTGGACATCATCCGGTTAAAACGATTAGATAGTTCAATACGTGTGCGTGTGTGTGTATGTATATGTATATATATGTATATATATGTATATATATATGCATATATATATATGTATATGTATAAGTATATGTATAAGTATATATATGTAAATGTATAAGTATACACACACACACATATATATACACATACATACACATATATGTGTATGTATATGTGTGTGTGTATATATATACATACATACACACATACATATATATATATATATGTATATATGTATATATGCATATATATATTATTTGTATTATAAATGTGTGTGTGTTTGTGTGTATGTGTGTGTGTTTGTGTGTATGTGTGTGTGTTTGTGTGTATGTGTGTGTGTGTGTGTGTATGTGTGTGTGTGTGTGTTCTTTCATACAACAAAAAATAAAAAAAATAAAAAAACTCAAACTAGACAACCTTCTTGCGTTATTTACTAGAGAGCATTTTCATATAATTTCTTCCTTTTGTTGTCTCATTCTGTGAGCTACTTATTTCTTTAGAAAGGTAGAAACAGAGACAGAAAGAAAGAAATCCCTGTGTACGAGTGTGTGTGTGTGTGGGGGGGGGGGTAACAAGGAGAGAGAAAGTGATATTTTGCTCGCATATTCCCACCCTCATTACTAACGTAATGCAGGTCATGGAGCTGTATGACGTTTATATATCTGTAGTTCAGATGAGTCATTGGTATATTTTTCCGGATTACTAATCATATCTTTTGTATATCTTTTCTTTTTTTTCTTTTACTTGTTTCAGTCATTTGACTGCAGTCATGCTGGAGCACCTCCTTGAAAGGTTTTTAATCGAACGAATCGACCCCAGGACTAATTTCTAAAGCCTAGTTCTCATTCTATTGGGGTTAAAGACACACACACACACACACACACACACACACACACACACACACACACACACACACACACACACGACAGGTTTCTTCCAGTTTCCATCTATCAGATCCACTCACAAGGCTTTGGTCGGCCTGAGGCTATAGTAGAAGACATTTTTCCAATGTGCCACGCTGTGAGATTGATCCTGAAACCATGTGGTTTGGAAGCAAGTTTCTTTATTTCTTTTAAATTGCCATAAAGGCGTTACATAGAGGGTGACACTACAAAACATGTGGGGACATATAACAATAAAAATAAAAATATGATGCTATGAAGGACACATGAAAATGAACATGAAAAACATTAAGATCAAAATATTAAAATAATGATACATGAATGATGACTTGAGAAATGAGAATATGAAAAGTGTGTTATTCACCCCACACTAAGTAACACCACTCGCCACCTCTGAGTCCTGAGTCCTCTTTAGTCTTTGATCTAGTCTTTCGTTTACCGTTTTCCCCATCGCTGAGTGACAACACTGTCTCCTCCATGTACACGTAACCTTTTTCACTGGGGAAGGGGTCGTGTAAATTTGGTGGTGTCTGTTCTTCTTTTTTTCCTGTGGGGAGAGGGGGTGGGTGGGTTTGGTGTCTGTATGGGGAGGGAGGATCTAAGTGGTCTTGGGATGGAGTTGGTCTGGGGTCCCACATCACACTGACTGTTCTTCCTCTTCTTTCTCTTTTTCCTTTTATTCTCTGTCACTGTCCATACACCCCCCTTGTTCATTCCATCTATCTGTACTTCTTCCTTTTTCTTCTGTCGTTTTCCTCTGTAGAGAGCAGTGAGCTCTAATCTGGCCTTTTTGGCCACATTTAAAACATCGCGGAACTCTGCCCTCTAACCATACTCTCAACGTTACCGTCTCCGCCAAATTTACCAGCTGCTTCGTCTCCGCTTGTATGATGATTTCCAATGTGTTTTCCTTTATATCCTCTTTCCTCCGTTTCTGTGACTTGGAGGGCAGCCACCTCCTCCTCACTACCAACGAGGACGGCTGCCGCAACCCAAGCCACTTCTATATCGGGTGGGATTCCTTCTACCCTCACTTTAGAAGTCTTTCTTCCAAGGTACGTGAGTAGAAGTACCACTTCCTCCGTTCTCACCGTTGTACTCGCCAGCCTCTTTGCCTCCTCCGCTGTCCTAAACTGGATAACCACCGTCCCATATCAATTTCCTTTCGCTATGTATGTCACTTCCTTCGAAAGCCCCTTCTATGCTTTTTCTACTTTTTCTATCTCCATCCGCTCCACCTTCCTACTCTCCACTGAGTACACCTTGTAAGTAATGGTCTTCTTTTCCATAACTCTTTTCGTGGGTAATAACTTTACGTCACCGCCCACTTTCTGTGTCATCTTACTCAGCTCCTTCAACCCGGCTAGGTCCACCTCCCTTTTCTTCACCTCTGCAGCCTCAGCAAAACTCTTTACTCTTTCCAAATGCTCGTCCATTCTATTTACCGCCTTAACGAGTTCCTCCTCCGCTGAGGACAGCTCATACTCGCTAAGGTCTGAATACATAGTCTCTACCGGTTAAAACACCCGCTGCCAAGCAGCTCAAAAAATTCCGTCCGACTCGTCAAAAATCAACACAGCGGAAGCAAGCTTCTTTCCACACAGACATGTTATGCTTATATCTATACCTTTTTTTGTTGTTGTTGCTTTTTCTTGTGCTGTATAATTTCAGTTCTTTCTCTTTTATGCAGTATGACAAGTATTTTTCGTTACTCTTATCTATGCCTGGGTTAAGGAGTTAGTGCAGAGGGCATTAACGGTGCCTTTATTAATAATAGATGGTGGTGTGCCCTCAAGCGAGCCAATCGTTCTGAGTCTATTAGATTTAGTAAACAATTAAGTCTAGATAAGATTAGAATACAAGGGACCTTAATTAAGGAAATAAAGGGGCCAAGGAGCTTGGCTCTGCATCGAGAGTGATGGCGGCGAAAGCGGGTTTTTTCCCCGTCATCTCAATGCCAAACACGAAGGGTATAGGTTCAGAGCTAAACTTCGTGCGGTGTCGTCCCATCTGTGTGTGATATATAATTATCGTAAGAAAGAATCATCTTTTAGGTACATCTCATTGACAAGAGTAAAAAAAAACTCGGAATATCGATGTCTAAGATACCTGACAGATGGCGACACTGAACGAACTGGATGTTTTCAGACCTTTTTACCACAAGAGAGATATTTCTCCACGGTAACTGCAGTATATTTCCCTTTTAGCTGTTGAAATATGTGACAAACATATTTCAACTAACTTAAATTCTGCCTATATATATATATAGGTAAAGCAAATTTTAGAGGTAATACTTGATAATTGTAAGCACCTAGTGACCGAGGTGAAAGAATAAATTAAAAACGTAAAATTAAAACAGAACACAAGTGTTCTGTTTTAATTTTACGTTTTCAATTTATATATATATATACAGACGAAGACAGGTGGTGTAAACAACAAATGGATGTATTAGTTTAACGCTCGGGAATAGAGAAAGTCTTTGACGTTTCGAGCCTACGCTCTTCAACTGAAAGGAATAAGGAGAGAAACAAGGAGAAAAAAATGTAAATGTAGTGGTCAGCGATCTATCATGGCGAAATACACACACACACACACACACACACACACACACACACACACACACACACACACACACACACACACACACACACACACAACATCTTAGCCATTGTACCATTTTTGTAATGAAATAATACTTACTTACTTGGGGTCGATGGTATCGACAAAGCACTTCCTTCAAAATTGTTGACCTTTTACCAAAATGAAAAGTAATTATTTTATATTCTAGGATAAATACAGATACATTTGAAAGAGAAACACTTCAAACAGAGAGGGAAGGGTAGGGGATGGGGAAGAATAGAACGGAAAGGAGAGAATAAGTAAAGACGCGTTGACATCAGAAATTTTGTTACATCTTTATCTTCTTCCTACTACCCTTCCCGACAGTATGGAGCGCGAGTGTAATTTCAATAAAGAACAAAATAAGAATTTTTAACACTAATGTAAAAGTGGTGCTATTGTATGGGGCTGAGACATGGCGAACAACAGTTAAGTCAAATAAGCAAATACAATTATTCATCAACAGGTGCTTGCGTAGTATACTTCAAATCAGATGGCCCGAACACAAAAGCAATATGGAGCTATGGCAAAGAACAAATCAAGTTTCGATTAGGGAGCAAATATTTAAGAAAAAGTGGAAGTGGATTGGTAGCACAATTAGAAAGGACACAGCAAATGCAGCGAAAAGTGCTTTACAGTGGAATCCGGATGGATATAGAAAGAGGGGCAGGTCTAAGAACTCGTGGCGTAGATCAACACAAAAGGAACTAGAGAAAGGGGGACATTCATGGCAGAGTATAAGTACAGAAGCGAAAAATTATGGGACATGGAATTCAATTATAAGTGGCGTTGGAGGGTTAAAGGCAAGAAGACTACCCCTCCCACTTCGTGTTTAAATATCCTCTCTTTCTCTTGCACGTTTACTTTGACTCCCTTGTAAGTCAGGTTTATATTTCTTACAAACCTTTCTCTCACTTTCCGTATCTCTCGTGTTTTCCGTATATATTTCTGCATTGATGCTATTATTTTTGCCTCTCTTTATTCTTTCCCTCTTTTTCACCGTCTCTCTCCCCCCCTCTCTCTCTCTCTCTCTCTCTCTCTCTCTCTATCCATCTATCTTTTTTTCATTCGCCATTATTAATACCAACGTCACCGCCAACGCCTTTACCATCATCACAACCGTTATTATTATTGGCACTCCGTCGCTAACGATGTCGAGGGTTCCAGTTGATCTGATCAACGGAACAGCCTGCTTGTGAAATTAACGTGCAAGTGGCTGAGCACTCCACAGACACGTGTACCCTTAACGCAGTTCTCGGGGATATTCAGCGTGACACAGTGTGACAAGGCTGACCCTTTGAATTACAGGCACAAAAGATACAGGAAGTAAGAGTGAGAGAAAGAGTACAGCAGGGTTCGCCACCATACCCTGCCGGAGCCTCGTGGAGCTTTAGGTGTTTTCGCTCAATAAACACTCACAACGCCCGGTCTGGGAATCGAAACCGCGATCCTGTGACCGCGAGTCCGCTGCCCTAACCACTGGGCCATTGCGCCTCTACTATCACAACCGTAAGAGTTTACTTATTCTCTTTTCTCTAATTACTTCCCTTCGCCTTACGTAGCATGTATTTAAGAACGTTCTAATAATTTATAGCTTACCAGGAGTAATTATAAGTTAGACCATAACTGTTTGAAATGCGAATAAAATTGAAGATGATGATACTTTTTTTAACCTTTAAGAGTTGGCAAAAAACATTGGGTGCGATAAAGGTGCGTGGAGATACCTAAAAGAGCGTGTAAAAAAAGAATAACAAAAGCAAAAGCGTTATCAGGGCAAGTGGAACCGTACTCTGCTTCATGACTACTGCTGGACTCTTAAGAGAGACATGTACTGCAGAAACTAAAACTAAACTACTTATTGTCTGTCTATGTAGAACTGGTTTAATGCAGGTCTTCAAAAAGAAAATCGCATGCCCGACAAAAATCTAACTCGGAAAATGTTAAAATGTCAGAAACTCGTTTGGATTCAGCACAAATAATGCTACATGAATCAGCTACTTTTATTTTAGGGACACTTTTTTTTTTCCGTGGTTTACCAAGTGTTACATTTATCGAAAAGTTTAAATGAATTTAGTAAAAAGCTAAGGGACATAACTCTAGTAATTAAATAGCAGAGATTATCGTTCTTGGTTCTATTTACCGTGTGTTTTGTTTTTGCAAACATTACCAAAGGTTCGTCATTATAACACAGACACTTCGATGCATGCATAAAACAATTCTAATATGATTGAATTAATAAAGGAGCACAGAGTTAGAATATTGACTTCTGAATGAACATTTCGTTTTTGGATTTGGTTTGCAAGATTCTTTATGTGAGTTCGTGTGTTGAAGCATATTCTCTTGTGTCTGGGGAGAGTCATTTTCTTTTTGTGCCTTATAATTTAACACACTCACCAGTAAAATTTCCACTTATTTCTTATTTTTATTTTCCTAATATTTTCGTTGCGTATTGCAACCTTTTCAATAGTCTTCACTCTGTCCGTTATTTACACTGCGTTCCTTTTTGTTTGTTTGTTCGCATGTGCGTGGGTCAGTGTGTGCGCCTATGTATGTATGTATGTATGTATGTATGTATGTATGTATGTATGTATGTATGTGTATGCATATGTATATATATATATGTGTGTGCGCATCTGTATGTATGTATTCTGCATATTCATGTGTGTGTGTGTGTGTGTGTGTGTGTGTGTGTGTGTGTGTGTGTGTGTGTGTGTGTGTGTGCATGTCTGAGTGTGTGTGTGTGTGTATGCGTTTTGCAACTATGTACCGTGTTTGTATGTACGGATGTGCATCTCCATATGTGTGGACACGTGTCTCCATATGTGTCTTTGTGTGAAGTAAAGTGTGTGTGTATACATGGTCATGTGTTTCAGTCTCCATTTGCGTATGTGTGCTTGTCTGTTCATATAACCTATATACCTATCCGTCTGTATGTTGATCTGTTTATTTTCATATCCATATGCTTGCATTGAATGGACGAATGCAGAAGCTCTAGAAGATCTCGACTTCGCAGATGATATAGCACCACTTTCACAAACATATAGCCAAATGCAAAATAAAACGTCAAAATTAGAAGCAATAGCTGCCAAACTAGGATTGAAAGTCAACCGCGACAAATCAAAAATTATGCGCGTTAATGAAGAAAACAGCGAACGTATTAAACTAGAAACCAGTGGACTAGAGGATGTAACCAAGTTTACGTATTTACGTAGTAAGATAACGTTCTCAGGCGGCACCGACGAAGATATTAGGACGAGAATAAGTAAGGCAAGGACCGCTTTTCACATGTTAAAAAAAATATGGATCGCAAGTGTAATTTCAATAAAGAACAAAATAAGAATTTTTAACACTAACGTAAAAGCGGTGCTATTGTATGGGGCCGAGATATGGCGAAGAACAGTTTAGTCAAATAAGCAAATACAATCATTCATCAACAGATGCTTGCGTAGTATACTTAAAATTAGATGTCCCGAACACATAAGCAATATGGAGCTATGGCAAAGAACAAATGTTTCGATTAGGGAGCAAATATTTAAGAAAAAGTGGAAGTGGATTGGTAGCACAATTAGAAAGGACACACCAAATGTAGCGAAAAGTGCTTTACAGTGGAATCCGGATGAAGCGAAAAATTATGCGACATGGAATTCAATTATAAGTGGCCTATACTCCGCATTGGAGGGTTAAAGACAAGAAAAAAAATTCTTGCATACATGTGCATATACACATACATACATACACTCACCTACACACACATACATACATATATCTATCCACATAACAGCCCACTAACTATTCTACTCTACCTGTGTGAACTGTGGGTATAGGGTTATGATATCTGCTATGTATATTTCCTATTTAGTATTGGGGAAGTTTCATTTATAAGGACGTACTCCCGTATTTGTCTGAGTGTTGGGTCTTTTGGGTGCTTGGATAAGATGCGGATGTCAAGTTGGTGCATATGGTATTTTCAAAGGAGTACGTCCTACATAGTTGTGATCTGACGGAGTTCCTTGGCTTTTCAACAATCTTAATGTTGAGTTTGGTCTCCTTCAGAGCTTTTCTAAATCTACGAGCTAGTTCTCCATGGGCTGTGACCTCTACAAACATCACTCCTTGATATTTGTCGGTTTTATACCACGTGTTCACCCTGTTTTCTTTGTCACAAGTTCTTTGTATTCTATTCCATCCTTTGTTTCTATATCTAGGGCAGGTACCATTGATATCATTACGTATAATGTTATCTAATTTCTTTCTAGCTATATATTAGAACGTGCCTACCTACATGCTACGTAAGGCGAAGGGAAGTAATTAGAAAAAAGAGAATAAGTACACTCTTATGATTGTGATGGTGGTAAAGGCGTTGTTGGTGATGTTGGTATTAATAATGATGAATGAAAAAAAGATAGAGAGACGGTGAGAAAGAGAGAAAGAATAAAGTGAGAGGCAAAAATATCGGTATCAATGCAGAAATATATACAGAAAACACGAGAGATAGGGAAAGTGAGACAAAGGTTTGTAAGATGTACTTTAGCGCCAAAGACTTAAAGATACTTCCATGTAATAATATCGCAGACAATTAATAACTATGTGAAAAAAATCATTTTCATAGGAGCAGAAGAGTTTCTGGCTGTAAAGATCAACAAATTTGTAGCCGAAGACTGTAGAGGAAGAAATAATGTTCTGAGTAAAATTTGTTTCTTTATTGCCCACTGGGGGCCAACATAAAGAGGACAGCACAGCCTGATTGGGGTTAGACGCACAAATGATAATAAAAATTTATAAACGTTTACAATAAAATCGAATGAATTACAGTCGGATGAAATACAATACAAAAGACAAAATTACACATGCACAATGAGATAGAAAAACAGGTTATGCTCCGACCCCACGAGCCCTGTTCTGCTACGGTACCTTTTTGTTCAGCCTTATGCCACGTTCACGAGGAGTCTTTCACACCCAGCATTCTCGCTACATGCATCCATCTGTCTTTAGACATCCTCTCCGACAGGCATCTTTCTTCAGCCTCACTTTTAGGTGAAAGGTAAAGAATCTCACCAACTCGAGACCGGAGATGAAGTTGCCTATCGCCATTCCTTTCATTCTCGTCTTCCATATCGTCTCTTTCGCAATTGCTACTACTGCGAGAAAGCAATTCTTACCTTCTTTCGTGAGGAAATCCGGCGGGTCAATTTTTAAAATAGACTCAGACGACAGCTGTACTCTTCTTGTATCTGACAACAGGTTTTCCGCATAAGTCCACACTTCTGACACTTCCGGATACTGAACAATAGCTTGCAAGACGGTTTCCCTATCCTGCTCACATCCTGTCCAGGCCGATGGACCAGGCTGGCCGTGTCTGGTGAGCTTATCTCGAACGGGTAAGGCTCCTCGGTAACATTGCCAGGCTAGAGATTTTTGGAAGTTATCCAAAGTCCCCAGCCCGAATGTCCTTTGGAACATACTGTCTACCCTCTGTAGGTGTTCCATCTTGGTCACAATGATGGTGAAGTCGTTCGCACATGCTGAAACCAATCCTCCACCTCCTGGATTCGTCGGGATGCCACTCAGCTTTCGCAGTAACGGCTCCATAGCCATCACATACAAAAGCGGTGAGAGCGGACATCCTTGGCGAACCGAACGTTTGATACAGAACGGCTTAGTAAGAAAGCCGTTCACCCGAACGATCGAGTCGATGTTGTCATATAACTGTATAATCCACCTGAGGAAGCCAAGACCCAGCCCGAACTGTGCGAGAATGGACACCAGGTAGCGATGGCCAACCCTATCGAATGCTTTGGATTGGTCTAAATGGACCAAAGCCCGACCATTGCCAGAATTATATTCTGAGTAAGATATGGTTAGGCTATCAGAAGGGTTTTTATAGTGTTCTCTACCAATGGATTTTCGAAATATTTGCCTCGTGTAAGGAAGCACCAATTATAAGCAGGGGTGTCAAACATATAAAGAATAAATGGACAACAATTCTGCAAATACAAAAAAGAGAGGGATTTACAGAGATGAACCACATCTTTATTAGAATAGAAATGTTCCAAGGGTTTTATCCTTTATATTCTTCCCCCCCCCCCCCCCCCCGCCCGGTGTTAACACATTTAACCCGTGTAACCGATGTATTAAGCCATTCTGGACTTTGACACAAATGCTACAAGAGGATCAAAAAATCTTTTTGAATAGGTAACCAGCACAGTTAACACTCCGCAGATGATAAACAACTGAAATCATATGAAATTCGGTTTAGAAAAGTGCGCCGAAGCAAACTCAAAGAACAGAAAACTGATAAACGCCACTCAAATCTTGTTAAATTAAAAAAGAAGTGTAAAAGAGTTAAACGAAGCAAACTTGCAATTAATGGAAATTTAATATAGTAGATAAATTTTTAATCATGTACAAATGTAAGAAGAGATTAAGATGGAATATTATGGACGCGTTACATCCATATTCAAAACAGTTTTAAATATTAAAAAAAAAGGCAATATGTACTCTTTTACTCTTTTACTCTTTTACTTGTTTCAGTCATTTGACTGTGGCCATGCTGGAGCACCGCCTTTAGTCGAGAAAATCGACCCCAGGACTTATTCTTTGGAAGCCTAGTACTTATTCTACTGGTCTTTTTTGCCGAACCGTTAAGTTACGGGGACGTAAACACAGCAGCATCGGTTGTCAAGCGATGTTGGGGGGACAAACAGAGACACACAAACATATACACACACATACATACATACACACACACACACACACACACACACACACACACACACACATATATATATATATATATATATATATATATATATATATATACGACGGGCTTCTTTCAGTTTCCGTCTACAAAATCCACTCACAAGGCTTTGGTCGGCCCGAGGCTATAGTAGAAGACACTTGCCCAAGGCGTCACGCAGTGGGACTGAACCCGGAACCATGTGGTTGGTAAGCAAGCTACTTACCACAAAGCTACTCCTATTAACGAACAAACTGATCTAATATAAAAATAGTTGTCAGTATCCTTCAAATCTTGTCCTGTAATGTAGGACTGGATTTCTAATAGATATTGCAAGTGTAGATGCATTTTTCCTGAAAAAATAAATGCAGGATCATAGCTATCTTCAAAGAAAGCTGGTTTGACTTGAAACAATGACAACAAAACAAAATTTGTATGTGTCTGAATGAGTTTATGTGTGCGTGCAAGCAAGCCTGTAGGTATGTATCCATTGCATTACATGCAAACAACACACACACGCGCGCGTGCGCATATGTACGAATTCTTTAGCAACCAAACATCTTTGACAGCAGAAATCAATGAAAAACCGATTTGGGCCGTCTTTCTAGTTTATGTAGTTATCTTGTTCGGCTATACAGTGTTTTCATGAAGTCATCCAATCAGACTGCATGCAAGTTATTCATTGTTTGGGAAGACACACAGATTTATGGAACACTTGTCAGTTTAATCCATTTGTAAATTATATTAAGTGTCCTATTGGCCGACAATGAATAAATGAATTGAATAAGCAATGATTATAATATTCAATTAGTAAGACACTGAAATATCATCCACGTGTGACTGTGAAAGCTTATATTTGTTTAGAATGAATTCAAAGCAAATGTTAATTATTGAATTCTTCAAACAGTATAACGTTATCTCCCTTTATTTTTATTTCTCTGTATCTATATTTATATCTCAGTAAGGAGTTAAGAAAGAGAAGGTGTGGATGTGTCTGCTTGCGCTGTCGTGTTATGTGTGTATATATATATATATATATATATATATATATATATATATATATATATATATATATATATATATATATATATATATATATATATATATATATATATACATATATACATACATGCATACATGTATGTACGCATATCGACGTGTGTGTGTATGTGTGAGTGCGTGCGCGTAAATACATGTTTATGTGAAGGTGGAAGTACATATATATAGACAAAACCTCATACATACATATACATACACATAGACACGCTCACGTTATTCTCACATGCACACACATGCTTGCGCACACACACTTCAGCCATCTTACTGCTGTTCCCTTAGCATTCTTGTCTCCAACCACTTCCTTCCGGTCAATTCAACATGTGCAGCCGTTAATCCAGATACATGTTTTTCTTTCTTCGCTTTTCCTTCTGTCTCTCCATCTGTTTTCTCCCTTCAGTCCTTTGTTTAGAATAGCATAGGCTCGAAACGTCAACTCCAATTTTTGTTCACTCATCTCTCTCTGCCCTTTGTTTTGGGGGTGTTTTTTGTACAATTACGAACCACACACACACACACACACACACACACACACATACACTCCTCTCTCTCTTCTTTTTCCACAAGATCCAACCACAAAATGTCATCCTCCATACACATGGCACATTCATACAAGTGCAGTCTTGCACACTTCATCTAATTTATGTTATATACATAGTCCTTTCTTTATCTTAGCTCATTTATGTTCCGACATTCATAAAGACTAACATTACTCATTCAGTTAAACTTTATAGTATAGGGTAAAACAGAGTGAGGCTTAATGTTGGAACATGAAGATATTAAAGTAAGAGGCGTAAACTCTCACAACAAATCAATTGAGAGAGCATGGTTGATATACTGGGTGTTCGAGATAAATTTGACAGCTTGCATATAAGGAAAACCAAAACACGGTATCCTATCTTAAAATAAAAGTATGAAAAAAAATCAACAATTATCACCTAGATTGTTGTTGGGAGATAACAGTTTACTCAATGTAGCTGCTCTCTAAGACCTCAAAACGGCACCGGAACCTTGCGCATTTGTTCCTCACTGTGTCTCTGGGAAGATCTTCGAACACCACCTTGATCTTGGCCACTAACTCGGCCTTGGTGTTGCAAGCAGGGCGGTTTGTGTCTTTCTCAACTGTACCTTACACATAGTAATCCATAAGGTAACAATCGGGGTGAATAGAAAGCCAGAAATTGGGGCTGGTGAAGTCGTAGAATTTCTCCGACAACCATTTCTGACTCTTTCCGAAGGTATGCCAAGGAACTGAATACAGCTGTCACACATGTGGCCTTCCAGCAGGAACTCTCTTTAACCTGGGTTTGACCACAGTCTTCAACAACTTCACATAGCTACCAGAATGCAGCCTAAGGTCCTGTTCAAAGACGTGAGAGTGAACTTGGGCGTGCAGACGCAATCAGAACCCGTATTGTGTCCCTTCCTGCTGGCCACGATTCATCGTTTCCATTGTAGCTGTCCATGTCACGTCTTACAGCTTTTACAGTGTTCACCCTGCAATGAGCAGCAGCCATGATGTCGGAATTTTAATAGCTGGCACGAATTATCATGATACAGGTAATTCTTTTCCATGTCACCTAACTTTTTCTCAACTAAATCTTTAATCTTTATGCTCTCCGACACCGTTGACTGTTCAACAATACATCAAGCTGTTCCTGAAAAAAGAGACATTAAAACATCCTCAAATTTAGCTCGAACACCATATATATTGTAAAGAAAATTCATATCGGTGGAATATGAAACAACAGATGTTCAAGATTGATAAATGAACAGCTATATATTTTATTCTTTTTTTCCATTATAGTCAACCCAGCTGGCACTACCACCTGACTATTAGCAGCACCAGAACCAATAGGAAAATTAATTTGGTTGTCATGTATTTCCTCTGGACGTGTGCTAATGATCAGCTTACTGAGACAAGTTCAGTAAGCTTATAGTACACACGAGTATATGTAAGTTTCTGTAATTAGTCATATAACTTCTCTCTTTTTTACTCTGTACACCCACCCACCCCCACACACACACACACGCAAGCGCGTGCACATACGCACACAAAAACACACAAGCACCAACCCACTCACACGCTCGCCCCCAGCCACATCTAATTAAGAAGCTCGCTTCACAATCATAAGGTTTCGGGTTTAGTCCCTTAGCGCGACCTATCCGTATTTTGCAAGTAAATTTGATTGGCTGAAACCGTACGAAAGCGCGTTATATATATATGTATGTGTGTGTGTGTGAGTGTGTATTGTGTGTGTGTGTGTGTGTGTGTGTGTGTGTGTGTGTGTGTGTGTGTGTGTGTGTGTATGTATGTATGTATGTGTATATATGTTTGCATATATGTAATTGGTAAATTGTCTATTAGTCCGGTAAAAAGCACACTCTAAAAGCAATTTTGAGCAGTTATATTTTATGTAGCCGAGTAGTTTACCCTTGGTTTTGGCATATAACCTGTCAGAAAGTTGCCATTAGTTTCACGTCTTACTTTCTGACTCCAGTTATATACCATACCCAAGGATATACTACTCGTCTATTTTATATATTTATGCGTGTGCGCATGTGCGAGTGTGTGTGTGTGTGTGTGTGTGTATCCATATATATTCGTTTATTCTTTTATTCTTTTACTTGTTTCAGTCATTTGACTGCGACCATGATGAAGCACCGCCTTTAGTCGAACAAATCGACACCAAAACGTATTCTTTGTAAGCCTAGTACTTATTCTATCGGTCTCTTTTGCCGAACCGCTAGATTATGGGGACGTTAACACACCAACATTGGTTGTCAAGCGATGGCGGGGGACAAACACAGACACAAAAATACATACATACATACAAACATACATACATACATACATACATACTAGGTACGTGCCGTCAGTAATTACCAAGGGTAGGCAATTGGTGACCTTTATGTAGTAAAACACATAGAAAAAATAAGCGAAACAGGCGTGCGACTGAGTTGTAGGCAGATTTACTCCTACCTTTATAGCACGCAAAGAAAACATTGTTGGAAGAATGTACGCGGCACGTGTTCTACAGCAGTATTATGCGTAGCTTAAATACTAAGATTGAAAAGCAGGGACGAATTATGCCTACCTAATCTATAAGAAAAATATATATTTTGCATTTCATACAAAGTAATCAGAGTAACCTTTATGATTTTATTGAATTAGGTGCATATTTTGCCACGAAAGAAAAATGTTGCTGTCGATCTATTTTATCCAAGGTAGGCACTGCCTACTTTGCCTACCTATATATATATATATACGACGGGCTTATTTCAGTTTCTGTCTACCAAATCCACTCACAAGGCCCGAGGCTTTAGCAGAAGACACTTGCCCAAGGTGCCATGCAGTGGGACTGAACCCGGAACCATTTGCATGCCAAATCATGTCTTCCCCAACAGATACTCTCACTATTTTCATCATATTTAATATTCTATCATTTCCGGGAATCGATATTGTGAATTGTAGAATTAACTCTAATGATAAATTTTCAGAACTAGTTTTTTTAGGATTAGTACTAATTCTTTTAACCATGAATATCACATACAAGTGAATAAATGCCTGTGTAATAGTAAAAACAAAATTACCTGTCCTTTAGAAAATCAGCGTTTAAGGAAGAATATAATGTATCAATGTAAGGTAATAACAGATCGTAAGAGTTATTGCATAGGTTCGTCTGTTAGAATATGAAAATCTAGATTTCATGATCATTCTTATTCATTTGAGTATAGAAGAAAAGGTAATTCTATGAAAGTTGATAAATGCATTCGGGATTTAAAAGATAAGTATGATTTAAAATGGTCCTTTATTAGTTATGCCCCATCGTACAATACTAGTAATTCTAAATGTAAATTTTGCCTTGAGGAAATGTATTATATAATTACTTCTGAATTAATATTATTAGATTATAAGGGTAATTTTACATTAAAATGTTCTCATAAATATAGAAAAGTATTTCAATTCTAAATAACCTATTAATTATAATTGCTTTTCATATGATATAATATGCATAATTCTTCTAAAAATGTCTAGCATATTCAATAGATAGATAACTAATTGCTGTGACGTAGAATCTCTATATATTCTAATTGCCATACTGAAGAATTCATGTGTATATTTTTTATTCTTTCGTTATCCACTAACGTCATCAAAATTTAAATACTAAACTAACTTTTATAAGTATATTATATTCCTTCTTAACGTCATTTTTGTATGCGTTCGTTTACTAGACGTCTATTGGAAATATTTTCTTAGTTGACTTTGAATTTAACTAATTTTGGATTGCCTTGATAGTGGTGTGTTAACGTATTAATT
Organism: Octopus bimaculoides; assembly: GCF_046866305.1. Classification (NCBI taxonomy): domain Eukaryota; kingdom Metazoa; phylum Mollusca; class Cephalopoda; order Octopoda; family Octopodidae; genus Octopus; species Octopus bimaculoides. The sequence goes on along the minus strand of NC_142931.1, from coordinate 82,674,171 downwards.
TGACTGATATTTTCTGTATCCAAATATGTTGATACATCAGAAACGATCGTCGGTTTGGATGGTGTAATCACCAATTAAAGATGTGATTTTCTCTTTTCTTATGATGCACACACACACACACACACACACACACACACACACACACACACACACACACACACACACACACACACACACACACATAATTATTTACTTATTTTACTTGTTGAGCCAGGAGGAAGCGGCAGTGTTCATGACATTTGCAGGCCCTCCGAGACTAGTGAGCTTGATACCATTAACTTCTATTTAAATTGTTCTAAGTCAATATCTACTGGTAAAACATGAGTAGGGAGAAGATTCCAGAAGGCTGAGGTTTTGGGAAGGAAGGACTGAATATAGTGGTTAGTTCAGGGCCTGGGGATTGAACTCAACAAGGGGAGATAGAGAGTTAAGTGGGTTAAAAGTGCACCCCGCCCCGCCAAATGCAGCGTATACATCGTATGCCAGATCTGGAGAGCATCCTCTAATGGAGGCAAGTAGGATGTATAGAAACAGCCAAACTTTGAAGAAAAAAGGCCATTGAAGGATCAGTGAGTGAGTGAGTAAGAGTAAGATAGAAAGAGAGAGAGAGAGAGAGAGAGAGAGAGAGAGAGAGAGAGAGAGAGTTTGAGAGAGAGAACGAAAGAGAGGGGAAAGGGGAGAGAGAGGGTTGAGACTACATATGTACAGACACTACCTTTTGGTGGTGCATTTTGAGTAAAGAGTGTATTCTGAGTGGCAAAGGTGGATTGTAGACAGTCTCTTGTCTCAGAGAGAAATAGGATATTTGGTTTGCATATAAGAGGTAATGTGGAATCTAGGTAGGAGAGAAGTCTTTGGCTGTTTAAGAAGGGAAGGGAGAATTGGTTAGGGATTTTGCATCTAGTTTAAAAATTTTTTTTTGACATCATGGTGCGTGAATAGGACACAAAGCTCTTAGGCAGGAGGCCTGGTCTGAATGCTTGGAACAAAATAAACTCTACTACAGGCACCCAAGCGCCAGATAGTGCTGTTAAACCAAGCTGCAGGAGGTACCTTCTGCTCCATATAAAAGGGGGTTACACAAGAACAAGAATGACCAAAAAATAACAAAAGTAACTGTAAGATCATAGTAGGCGTAGTAATAGTAGCAGCAACATCCGCAGCATCACTAGCAGCAGTAGTATTCACAGTAGTAATAGTAGTAGTAGTAGTAGTAAGACAGTGCTTCTCAAATTGGGCTGTGGTATTGCCCTCTGGGGGAATATTATATATGGTCATTGAGGAAAAAATAGGCTAGTGTGGTACATATGAAGCACAAATAATACTCACCTGAGTCTGGCCGAAGCCACGTGCCAAAAGGTTGGGTCAATAACCAGAGTCAAGCGGTGACACGTGAAATATTCGCTTACAGTAAAGAGAAGCAGTGATTAGCAGTCAACCACGTCAAACTAGAACCTGGAACTAAATTATTTTAGCCTGATATTACGTCTGCATACGTTAAAAACGTGAGCACTGAATCGCTGCAATGGGTCATTGAAGAAGCGTTGGTAAGAGTATACGAGAGACAGTTATAAAAACATTTGAGAAGCACTGTATTAGAAGAAGGAATGGAAAGTTAGTGTGAATAAAGCTCACTATGAGATGAGAGAGAAGTAGTAGTTTTTTGTTGCTGTTGTTGTTGTTGCTGTGGTTGTCGTGGTTGTATTTGTTATTCGAACATGGATGATTAATTATTGCTGCTGTTTATTTCTTGTAGCAGAGAGAAATATAAAATAGAATGATCTTTTTTTTAAAGCGCTTAGGGGCCGATCACTTTCTGACATTTTCATTGTTCCCAACTCTTTCGAGCAGACATATTTGTATAAAATACATTATTTTTCCTCCTTTTTATTGATTGCTTGATTGATTGATATACACACGTGCGCGCGCTCAGAACACAAACCCCAAAACCCCATGTATCATTCTACCCTCTTCCTCTCAGATACATATAATATTTACATACACGCATACAAAGTTATATATATATATATATATATATATATATATATATATATGAAAATTTGACATGGGCGATTCTTTCTTGTCTTGGGATTCACGGTCAAACGGTTGGGTGGAATTGCGCGAAAAATTACTCAGATGTGTAGAATGATCCGGTGGTGTTGCTGGGCTTTGTATTTTTTCATAGCTCCCATGGTTACCGAGATAATCTACTATAATATTACTCTTGTGTTTATGAATGAGAAAGGAAGAGTTGATAGATGAATAAGAAAGGGGTGATGTCATACTTGGTAGTGAGATGATGAAAACTGTACGCTGAAAAATAAATCAAACAGCATTTCAACTCTGTGTGAATATATGTGTATGTAAAAGGGAGAGTATGTGAATCTGTGTGTGGGATGGTTCATCTTTGTTCGCTTAGTATTTTGGGTTTATTTTTTGATTTGGCTGAATCTGGTTGCTTCTTTTTTTTGTTGTTGATCAGTTATTTTTAGTGTTTTGACAGAAAAAAGGCATTCTAAAATTGTTTCTTAACGTAAGCGTGCCCAAACAAGTCGAATGCTTACACAGAGCAGGTTTACAGCCACATCATCTAAACCGACCGGGTGAAACCGAGCTTAGCTGCTAGTATATATATATATATATATATATATATATATATATATATATACCAGCGGCGACTCCGGCACTCGGGTTGCTCGGGTTTAACCCGAGTATAAATTTAGTAAAGTAAACGTGTAATAACTCGGGCTCCTTTTATTGAGCCTGGTCGCAGTTCATTTATTTTCGTTCAGGGCATTTCGTAGAGATGCCCTGTGTCAAAAAATATCATTCGTAGTAGACGTTCTCTCGACATCGTTTACATGCGGCTGACTATCTGGTTCAGAAGTTACAGCCCGAGTTATCTATAATTGTAAAAAATAAAAGTAACCCATATTCAATATTTACTTGAAACAATAAATTTCTGTAGAGGTTAGGATTTAAATCCCAATCTATGGAAAGTTTCCGTTCTACAATATTCTTAAAGGAACGAAAAATTACCCAGCAACTCGGCTAATTCGAACGAACCTGGTAGGTGTAAAAGACTAACTGGCATCTCTTGTCAAGAGTACAGGCGACAGTTAAAATCGCTGATGTTTGTTGTGCAATCCGCTGTCATTATTTGATTGCTGTTATTCTGTGCGTTTGTGAATAAAAATCAGTTGTGTTTTGCAAGGTTGCTTTATTTTTACCCTTAACTTAGAAATGGAGAAAAACATAGTGCTAGATTTTAAAAAAATAAGTCAGTTGGGGCTAAAAATATTGCGGAAAAACGTGAAATTCTTCGAGCAGGCATGTTTTATGCGAAATCTGTGATGAGCCCGAGTGACGCTGATGACCTGGAGTCACCTAAACACACACACACACACACACACACACACACACACACACACACAAACACATAGCAATATTAAATCTCTGAACGAGAAGTAAACAGTAGCAGCACGAAATCGTGAAATATATTTGCCAACAAAATGTGGCGGTGCCATACAGGACGATGCTACTGCTGCTTTTAACCCCAGGGGGCATCTCCTCCAGCTGGCTAATGACACACTGTCTGTGCCCGATTAGTATTTGCGAAGGGAAATCATCATTTCTATCTCTGGGAGCGATAGTTGGCAAATATATTTCACGATGTATATACATATCTTTGTATGCGTGGGGGATAGAGGGAGAGAAAGAGAGAGAAAGAGATGTAGAGAGAAATAGAGACACAGAGGGGGAGATAGAGAGAGAGGGAGGGAGAGAGAGAAGGAGAAAGAGTGAAGAATTATTCAACAATAAACATTGCTGCGGAAATACAATGGCCATTTATCCAAATAATGCTCTTGGCGACTTTCTAAATGCTAAAACTTTCCAAGTAATGTTATGAATAAAACTGACAAGTGTTCCATAAATTTATTTGCAGAACGTGCACTAGATGACTTTTATTGAAGGGACTGCAGGGGAACGCGCGCGCGCGCACACACACACACACATTGATCGACAAATGAATAAAACAAGTTTCTCATTTGTCAGCGATGCTAACAATAAACAGATGTTAGACATAAATCACCAGAGTGAGCTGAAATCTACTTGGTGGTATTTTGCAGCTAAGAATGATGTGCCTCTATTGGCGTTTACTTTTTAATTAGAAAACGAGAAGATAGGAAAGTTAATTGTCTCTACACCGCTAAAATAGGAGCGGGTTTCCTCAGGCTCTCAAAACAACAATTAGAGGTAATTCTTACCGATTTGTGGGGTCGATATGTTCTCTATAGGCTAAGAAAAGAGTTACAGTACCGTGTGTCAGTTATTTTAAAGTTGAAGATGGGATGAAAATGGAGGCCGAATTTGTGCCTCAATTTTGACGGTGGCCATGCTGGAGCACCCCCCCCCCCACTTTAGTCGAAGAAATTGATTTATTCCCTGTAAGCCTGGTGCTTATTCTATCAGCCTCTTCTGCTGAACATGCTTTCGTCCATTACTTGATGCAAGAAAAAAGAAATTGGAAAAATCCTGACCAAAACAGAGAAATTTAACTTAACAAAAATAAAGAAAGAGAAAGAAAAGTTTGTATTCGAAAACCAAAAGATGTTTTTTAGCTGAGGTGCAATTTCATAATTAAAACAAATTCAAAATTTAAATTTCGGAACATAAGACTTACCATGTTATCTGGTGTATGGCCGAATTCAAATGGGTAGAAGACCTAAAATAAATGTGAGTGTGTGTTGTTGGGCCTTTAATAGCCAGGGGTCAATTTCAGTTCAATCGTGCCTATCAACCACTCCGAAAAGACAGTTTCATGCCGTCATTTCTCTCTTTCTCTCTCATTCTCTTTCTCTTTCTCTTTCACTTCCTCTCTCCCTTGCTCGACATACGCGTTAGATTTAAGTATCTTAATTTTTCTCATTAAGATCGTTGCTGTTTCAGTGGCCCAGTGGGCATCGGTGTTGAAAAGTAATAATACAACACATAGGTAGTGGTCTCAAATCTCTTCCAGAAATTGCAAGCGTTCTAGTTAAAAAGTTTTATTTAAGCAACAAAAGTTTCTTTCTCTTAAGCGTGACACACGCGTCAGGTACGTACAAAAAACAAATTGGCGTATTAATATTATTGATGATTATTATTATCATATGCTTGACTTTTGATTTGCATTTGTGCAAGTTGGTTCCAAATCTCACCCAGAGGCCTCAAGAAACAACAAGTTAGAAGTTCATGTTGGTGTTATGCCTAGGATATCATATATTTGGTTTTGTACATCGTATTGTTCTAGAGAATGTTTAAGAAAACATAAGAAAATTATGAGTTTGTTTTAAATTTTGAGATTACATAGACAGTATTTTACGTAGAATATGGGCAGTTCCCATGAGCACTATCTTTTAAATTTCTGCCATTTTGGGGTTTCCTGGTATCTGAGATAGGTAGCAATCCTAGGGCACCTATGACAATAAGTATTATTTTAGTCTTGAGGTTTCACATTTTGCCAATTTCTATTTCAAGATCTTTATACTTGATCAGTTTTTGGTAGGTCTTGACAGATACGTTAATATCGATTGGGACAGTCATATCAACGAGGAAGCATGATTTTTGTCTTAAGTATTTCAATATAATATCTGGCCTATCTTTCTGTCAGTTTGAATGGTGAAGTTCCAAAGGAGTGAGATGTGATCATTTTCAAGCACTGGAGGTGTTCCCACGAGTTTTTATCATGGGGCAGGTCCAGGTTTTTGCAAATTACCCAGTGAATATATTGTGCAGCTCTATCATGCCTGTTGAGATACTCTGTAGGCGCAAGAAGACTGCACATGGAGGCAACATGATCAATGATTTCATTTTGTTATTGATATACACGACATGTTGGACAGCTGCCGTTCTTTTAATATGTTGACCTGGTAGTTTCTTGTAGGTAGGCTTTGATCTTGGGCTGCTATGATAAACCCTTCTGTTTTTGATTTAAAACCAGAAGCCATTAGCCATTGATGGGTAAGGGCTTTGTCAACATTGGCATTATTAGCTCTCTTTGGGTATTTGCCATTGAGAGGTTTTTCTTGCCGTTTATCAGTGAGAATATCTAAGGCAGCAGTTTTAGCACGGGTTTTCATACGCTTAGCTTTTTCTGTGCTTGTTTCTAGTCGTCTAATTCTGGAATTTTTGTTGTATTTGGAATTCACTTATATATTCTTTTGCCTGTTTTGTTACTGAGTATGATGCTTTCTTGTTTTCATGTTTTGAGACAAGTTTTAG
>NC_142931.1:82620407-82665407 GCF_046866305.1 Octopus bimaculoides | reverse complement strand
GAATGATGATAGCATCACACGCAGACTATGCAACAAGTACAATGAGATGGTTAACAACGTCATTTCCGGATTTAAGACATGCTTGAGTACTATACCAACTCTTCGACATGAAAATGGATAAAAAGTAGCATAAACATGTGAAATACAATATATGACATCAGCCTATTCAAAATAATTTGAGACATGCTTGTTCGAACTGATAAAAAGTTTAAGGCAAAGCGTCCAGACGTAATAGTCAAGGAGTGGAACGTAAATACTTGTACGCTGATTGATATTGCGATCCCTCGATCGTGATGTCGACCAGTTATGCAGTTAAAGAGTTGATTACTAGTTACCGGATTGATTTTGAGTGGGGTGATCGGAAATGGGCACTAAACATTCCAACTTCATTATTTATATTAATGTGGTACAGTATCCTACTCAATGTGTTAGATAATACATGCTTGAAATTATGAAACCATATTGAAAATTGGTCCCCGTCATTACATCGAGGCCTGCAGAAACATTTACCTTATAGAAGGCACAGTAAATGAGATAAGACATATAATAGATATATTAACAACTTCAGAACTTAATTTTAACTATAATTGCAAATAAAGTTAGATAACATTCGTATGGTATAAATCTTTCTGAAATAAATATTCAATTTGAAAAAATATATATTGAAACTATTTCCTGTTTTCAGAATATCCGGCAGCGCAAAAGATTGACTTCTGTAATAATAGTAAGCTTAATTTTCTTATATTTCTCTTTATATAATGAAGCTTGAGAGAAGCATGTTATTCTTTATTTACAAAAACCATGCGTCTGAAGATACATTTCTTGCTATTTTCTGCTTTAGTTGCTGCAATTGTCTTTGACTTCACTCTATTTTTGTCTCTTTTGAGATAGTGTATGTATCAGGGGAAGGATAACAACAAAAACAGAAAAGATATTGGAGGTGTGTAACCTGTCATTTCTAGCGTTGTCTACCGATCAGGAACAATTTTGAACAACGAAGTTCAGTAAATTGTATAGAGACAGCTCTGATGGTACAAATGTATGCTGTCTTCTCGCTATGCAAATGAACAATCAACGAGAAATGGAAATATACTGCCAGTTTTATTAACAGATTACTATAAGATGATCTTTAGCTGCGGTCAGAAGCTAATCGTTAAATATACAGTGATCATACGGTATAATCGGAGCAAAACATTTTCTTTTACCTTTATATAATACATATTTACGTATTCAATGACAAATGTTAAATGCATTTACGGTCTCAGAATCGCAAACTTCTTTCTCTAGTTGAACTTACAGCGTATTCTAATTAAACTTTCTGATGTTACAGAGACCTATCTCTGTGACATCAGTTTAAGAGGTTAACTGGGTTTCAGCTTGTAAAGGTAAGTTACTTCATCACAATTTCATAATGGTCATTTCTGTCTTTAACTCCTAAATTTCTGGACTAATTTCAGTGAAGTAATATTCATGTACCTACAATAATCTAAAACAATGTAAGTGTATTCATATCGTTGATCATATATATATAGTGGTTGATGCAGGCATAACGTGGATTCGCTAAATTTCATTTCACAGTTCAACAGCACTTTTCTCACGGTAAAAGTTTTTCTGTGAGTGCCAGCAGTTATATTTGCCAGATGCCTTGTCTAAACAGAATAATGTCTTTGCCACTTCACACTTCTAACCTCTTCTTGGTCACCAAAAGCTAGAATAGAGATAACAGACCGACAACGAAATCTATTGTTCTCAACAATATGTCTTTCCTTTTAACTAGTTTGGAAAATTATAAATACTACCACACCGTAGGAAAAAGTTAGTTGGCAAAAAGTAGATGACGGGGAGGCGACCATAGGCAGAATCCAGTTAGTGAGAACCTAATTGGCAAAAAGGAGATGACGGAGAGGCGACCAAAGGCAAAATCCAGTTAGTGAGATAATTCAACTGAGAGAAGGCTTACTAGTGAGAATGCCAACTATGATACAGTGTCTTATCACAACACCACTGCCGTTTAAATGTCAGGCACCATGAAGGTATCCTTTTATCGACTCCTTACTTTTAACATTCACACTATCTTCTAATTCCTAGTTGGGTAGCTAGCAGTTGACTAAACATAAACAGCAACAACATACAAGAAAAGTAAATAAATATTTCCTTAAAACTTCGATCACTGTTCTTCCATCTTGCATACTGGCAACCAACACCTTAACAACAACTGTTACAATTGGTGACCCTCGACTTCAACTAAAAACATCACCGTTACACACACACACACACACACATAAAATTACATTTATAGTATATTTTATTGATATAGTTACGTCTAATCATACACATGATAAAGTTAAGTCTTCTGGTCAACGAAAATATCCAGGATGAACTATGCACTAGACGAGTGGTTCTCAAAATGGGGTCTGCAGTCTCCTGGGGGACCGCGAAACGATTTTAGGGGGACCGCGAAACGATTTTAGGGGGACCGTGAAGAGGGGCTGAAGTATCGTGAAAACAGGTGGTTTGAGACAGTTAAGTTTAAAAATTTCAAGACATTCAGTTTTTCGCATGCTATCATCCTTTCTTATTGTTAACCTCAAAATCACCCGCCTCTCCTATACGCTCATTTACTAATCACACTTGCTGTACAACAGGTGTGATTGACTGATGGAAAATATGCGGGTATAACGGTTGATCGTACATGTGCTGTCGGTATTCTACGCTCACATGATTCACCACTCCACTATTGCAATCCACACGTTTGCATGTCTATCGCTGTCGTTATCCTCACCGGTGCATGTTTCTGCATGTCCTTGCCTTTTGCCAGACACCCATTCTCATTCGGGTTCATAGTCGGGAAATTACAGTACACGAATGTATGTCATTTTTCCATGTTAATTATCCTGCATTTCATAGGGAACAGCAAATCATCGAAAAAGGTGTAAGGGGACCAGCAAGTAAGTTTTTTGAAAAGTTTGAGAACCACTGCGCTAGACCATGTTATGTATTAAACGGTTTAGATACTAGCGACTAATTTGACTATAAAGTGTGTGCCCTGAAATGAGCAGAAAATTCCTGGAAATATTTATTATGAGCTGAGACTATTTTCTGTAGAATATTTTATCTAAAAAATACTCGATTTATTGAACTCGGTGTTAAGCACGTAACTTCGTCCTAGTTTTGGAACACAGATACATTTACATTAAACTAGACATTGAATGCGATTCAACGAGGGAGTTTTACGCGGTTGGTTAACACGCTAGAAATAACACCCAAATGATCTCAAATCATACCCTAACCCTTATATCAAGTGGGACACACTGGACAGAGCAGTCCTATACACAAAAAAGACAGATGGTTAATACGTGTATTTTTTCGATTACAAGCCTACTGGATGGAACTGTCCTTGGGCTAAATACCTTGATGGAGTGGATGAAACAATATCTGTAGCTTTTAGAAACATTACTTCATTTGAAACTTAATCCTATTTCTAAAAATTAACAAATTTTAATTATGGACATATGAATTCTAATAAACACAATATATTTTTAAAAAATATCTATTGGGCTTCTTGTTTTCAGAGCAAAACGCATCGGGAAATCATGAAATCGATGAAAACAGTAAGCTGGTAGATCCTTTTCTGTTTATCTTTATATTAAGTCGCTTACTACAAGTATGTTTTACTGACTTGTAAAAACTATTCTAAAGAAGATGATTGTGTGTGTGTGTGTGTGTGTGGGTGGGTGGGGGTGTATGTATGGGGAACGTACGTGTGTGTGTTTCTATTTTAAGAGTGTGAATGGATGTCTCAGTAGGCTGATTACTATTAACACAGGAAAGGTGTCGCTGGTGTCTAACCTGCTTCTAGTTTAGTGTTTTACTGTAGACACGAGACATTTTGAGGCAACTGTATATCTAATCTCAACATATATTTAGTTAACATACATTTAATTAACTCTAACCTAGTTTTATTTAGGAAAATTTTCTAAATTTCTGCTTTGACGACATGTATCTTAAAAAATAGTTTTATTGAAACAGCCTGGGTACAGCTAGTTCTAGATCTGTTGATGCACTCTAATAGTAAGTATCTGCATGATCAAATGAGATTATAATTCTTGTGGTTATATATAATCACAGTTGTTTTTTTTATCATCATCATCGATGTTGTTTATTTTTCCATGCTTCCGTGGGTCAGACGAGAACCTCATTAAAGCAAATTTTTCTATGGCTGGATGATTTTCCTGCCACAAACCCTCAATTATTTTCAAGTAAGGTAATATTTTCCCTAGAATATGAAACAAACATACCTGGATGTGCTTTCACAAAGGATGGTATAATACTCAGTTGTAATAAGAAGATGTAGAGAAGAATTTACGAGCAATTCATTGGTTTACTAATTGCAATCGTCTTTTATAAAATAGACAAAGAAATAAGGCAATGACATGAGGTGTACACGGCCTTCCAGAATGGTAAAATTGATGTGGTTTGGTTTTTGTGCCTATTCTCATCTTTGGTCATGAATGTTGGGTAATGACCGAAAGAGTACAATCAAGAATACAAGCGACGGATATGGGGTTTCCCCGAATGATCTCTAGAGCAACATTACTCGACAGGGCGCGTAGCTCGGAAATCAAGGAGTCTCCCCAGGTCAAACTGCTACTTTTTCGCACTGATAGTTCACAGTTCCAGTACTATGGACATGTGATTAAAATGGTGTAGGAAAGAATCGCAAGACGGGTTCTTCGAGCTGAGCCAACCAGCCGGAGATCCATGGGTAGACTAATAGCAAGATAGTCCCAGTTGGTCTTGGTTGGGAATCCAGCCAGAAGTTTTAAAGTCAGTTGTTTCTGATAGGACCCTATGGATGAGGGGCCCGAAAACTCTACCCCCACGACCCTCCTAGAGACAGTGGACAGAGAAGATGGATGGATGGATGGATGGATGGCTATTTCTTCAAGAATAGGTTTTATTTTCTTTTTGCTTACATCCAGTCTATGTCTGTTCTGAGATTGTGTGAAGGCACGTGAGTATTCGACTCACGATCGTAAAGTCGTGAGTTCGATTCCGGGCGATGCGTTGTATCCTGGAGCAACGCACATTACTTCACATTGCTTCAGTTTACTCAGCTGGTAAAAATGAGTTATACCTGTATTTCAAAGGACCAGCCTTGTCACATTCTGTGTCATGCTGAATCTCTTTGAAAACTACGTTAGGAACACACGTGTCTGTACAGTGCTCAGCCCCTTGCACATTAATTTCTTGAGCAGGCTGTTCCGTTGATCGGATCAACTGGAACACTTATCGTAACCGACGGAGTGCCAGTTGTTATTATGAGATTGTGGATATCTGTTTGTCTGGATTTGTTACAACGAAAACAGGAAAGATTTATAACATGTGTATAACATGCTACCTGTACAACGTTGTCTGTACACACACATATACAATATGTAGATAGGGTTATAATCCAATCTGTGACTTCATGAAGCACATCTGCATTTTCAGTTCTCCAAAGTATACTTGTAGATGTTATGATTTACATGTTGAAATTACTGGAGAATACTGTAAAAATACTGACAGATATCTGTTTCAGAGTAATTGCATATTAAAAAATAAAACTGGGGAATTTTGGTATTTTTATTCCAAATTATATATTTCGTTACCAATAAGAGAGTTAAAATATTGAATTAATATTCTAATAATCTATCTATCGCCTATATTATTGATTCTGTTATTATCATTTTAAATTGTTACACTAGATAATAACAGAGTTAATGATGTCTTCGCAAATTATTTTTTCGTGAATTATTTTTTCTCGTGAATTATTTGCTCCGCATATATATATATATATATATATATATATATATATATATATATATATATATATATATATATACATATATAATTTTTAACAGTAATATAATAATTTATTTCTAAATTTACAATCTAAGGAATTGGCAAACTGAAGAGATGGTTGGCAGAGAATCATAGTATGTACAACAATATTTTATTTTTATTTACTTCTGCGATATATATTTATATTACATAATTAGGAATTATTCACGGTTTTTTATTCAGTCAGGCAGCTATTCGCAATACCTATTGGGATTGGGTTTGCAAGATTCATTATGTGAGTTCGTGTGTTGATTTGTTCGACTAAATACAGTGCTCCAGCATGGCTGCAGTCACATGACTGAAACAAGTAAAACAATGAAAAACTATGCTATTTTAATCCCGAGCAACGTCGACTATATCTGCTAGTATAGAATATCGTAGAAGCTGTGTATTTTTATTACTTTGAGATGAAGTCTTTGCATAACAATAACAGCTGGTAACACTAAGCAAACAATGAGATTAAGAGCTACTAATTCTGATAACAATAACCAGTTGTTAACATTATCGATAATCATGTTATGCAGCTTCTACTTTATACTGTATTTAAAGAATGAAGACTGAGTGTTGTGATAACTTAAAAAGAATGATTCTGGAAATAAAAGATATGCACGCTGCACGTAAAACAAATTGTAAAATGTGCGCTAATATATTTGATATCGAGAATCAAAATTTAATAATTAAAATTGCACCTGTTCTAAGGGGAGAACAAACTCATTATTATGCGACTTAGTGTTTATTAACCTTGGTGTTTATAAAATCTCTTGTATCTTGGCGAGACTTTATTACTCCAATGATGTTTACGAGGCCAAACCAAACTTTGAGTTATCGCTATAGAGTTTAAAGATCACAATGACAAAACCAACTATATTCTATTTCTAATCATTTTTATTTTAAATTTTAATTCTAGGATTATATCCCATGTCTTCTTTTTTTTTTTTTTTTTTTTACCAGAATCCATCCATAACATGACAGATTGTTTCTTCCTCACAACAGAAGTAATTTTTATTAATCAAAATTTCTTGATTCACTTTCATTTATCATGCAGCATGTGTCCCTAGGTACTTTTGTAGCCGAAAAGTTGGACGCCTGTAATTACAACCGACTCACTGCTGAGTTCATGCCCAAGTGACTTAACTTTCAAGTTTTGCTCAGATGGCATAATTCATTGTTGTAATCAGGGACTGATGTAAAAATTGACGCTACACTTGCTTCTTGCGTTTGAGAATACTTGTTCTGTTTTTTTATTATTATTTTTTTTTAATATTCGAAATATCAGAGGAGTGGGTGCAAGCTCTTTCAGAATGATGTGATTGATGCATCGACGATATACTATTTGCAGTCTTCAATTTGTTGTGGAGTCTGTAACACGTCTGATTATTAAACATCCTTTCATTTCTATCTGTAAGACCTATTTTGGTGTTCTGAACTCAGCATTGTGATCTTGCAAAACTCTTACATCTCTATGTGATATGTACTTTCAAACATTTGATATTCTAGCTCTCTATCGAGAGTTGAAGATCTGAATGTCTTTTTATACAATTGAATATAGTAATGTTTTTAGGTGTCTTTTTTGCAGTAATGTCTAAATTAAATGAAGTATTTTCTAAAAAGTACTAATTACTTTTTACAATTTTCAGAATATCATAGATTGATCAAGCAGTTATACTTTTCAAATGGTAAGATATTTGTTTTGTATGTATTGATTGTTGTGTTCTTTCCTGATTTTTAAAGAAACATCGAAACTTTTTGAAGTAGTGAATTGGGGGAATAAACCACCGTAAACTTATGTATGTATGTATGTGTATGTGTGTGTGCGTGTGTGTGTATGCATGTGCGTGTGTGGGTGGTGGTGGTGGTGATGGGGTGGGGTTGCATCTTTCTGCATATACTTGTTCCCCCACTGCCTGACAATTGGTGTTGATTTGTTTACGTTGCCGAAATTAGCGGTTCGACACAAGAACTGACAGAATAAGGCTTAAAATAATTACGGTGGTTGATTTACTTGACAAAACCTTTTAAGACGGTGCAACAGCATGGCCGCAGTCAAATGACTGAAACGAGTAAGAGAATAAAAGAAGAGTAAGATATTTGTAAAATACAAGAATGTGCACGTGTGTGTGCTCGCGGGTCCATAGTCTTCTGTATCGGCAAAAGGCTTTTATGTAGATAAACGTCTGGAGAAACGTAAAGAGACATGGATCTTAGCTCGTACAGTGTAATCTAAAACAAAATTGTATGTTAGAATATGCTATGTCCAAACGAAAATATCTACTCGGAAACTTGCGCGACGCTCTACTGGTTTTGGTATAAGGCCAGAAATTTTGGGGGAGGAGGAAATCGGTTACATCAACTCCAGTGTTCATCTGATACTTTCTTTTTTATCGATCCCCGAAGGGTTAAAAGACAAAGTCGACCTCGGTGGAATTTGAACTCAGAACGTTAAGACGAACAAAAATGCTGCTAAGGATTTCGCCCGGCGTGCTAGCGAGTCTACCAGCTCAACACCCTGTTCGTGTAACACTATTTTACATATTTAATCGTTTCTAGTTTTACAATAAATTGTGTGATCCGAGATAATAGCTTGACACAGTATTCAGTGGAATATTTTCATCATATATATACCTGGCCTCTTATGAAACCAATATTAAACAGTCTTCGTCACATATCTTAAGACACAGACACATCTACATTACATAAGGCAGAGTGAATGTAGTTAAAACCAGAAGCTTAAAAAACACGCATATAAGTCTGGAACTAAATACTGTTCGTAAAGATAGCTTGCGTTAGACTGCCATGGATATCTGTATGAATTCTTCTAAATAATAAATATTTTAAAAATATATTTTTGCTTTTTCTTTTTTCGTGTTTTCAGAATCAGAGATAAATTCCGATAAAAACAGTAAGTTTATATTACTTTTTACATTTGGGAGGAAGTATGATCTTTTGATTTACAAGATCTTTGTGTATAATGATGAGTTTGCTTAAATAGGTCTTTCTACAATTCTTCTTCTTTTCTTTTACTCAACATCCTTCTTACGCCTGTTGTGAGGGTGTGAGTGCTTGAGTAGATTGGTGTCAAAAAACAGTTGCAATGTGGAGCTGTGTAATCTGCTACTGGTGCAATGTTTACTTTTTTCTATGGTCAAGAAAATATAATTTACAATATAATATAGTTACAAATGATTCTGTGATTTGTAGGGCAAAGCTTCAGTTGAACGTATACTATATGATATTTTTGAGTGTTCTGAATCTTACCAAACCAATCAAGTTTAGCTTTGCTTCGAAACGTTAATTAGTGTTTTACATCACAAAGTTGTTGCAATTGACGATGTTGTTGTATTAAAAAAAAAATAATATGTGTAGTGTGAAGACTGTAATTATTTGTTTTCAAGTATGTAGTTCGAAACTGTTTGCTTCATGTAGATAGTGTTTGTAACATTATGGTGTTGCAATCTCTTTATTAGTTGATGTTTTCAATGCACCTAGATTGAATAATTCTCTCTGCTATAGACACAAAACCTGAAATTTGGCAAAAAGGACGAGTCAATTACATCAACCCTTGTGTGTGTAAAAGTAGTACTTATTTATCGACCCCGAAAAGGTAAAAGACAAAGTCGACCTCGGCGAGATTTGAACTTAGAACGTAAAGCAAGAAGAATTACCACTAAGCATTTTGTCCGATGCAGTAATGACTCCACCAGCTTGCCGCCTTGAACTTAGATTTACTAATTCTTTCTACTATGGGTACAAATCTTGAAAATTTGTGGGGAGAGGGTCTAGTCGATTATATGGACTCAAGTACGCAACTGTTACGTATTTTATCGACCTCGAAAGGATGAAAAACAAAGTCGACCTCTGTGGAATTTGAACTCAGAACATTAGAATGAGGAACTACCACTAACGTGCTAGCGATTCTGCAAGTTCTGTTGGTTTCAACAATATAGTTTATTCGATCTGTTCCCCCCCCCCCCCACCCCTGTGAGAAGCACTGCAAAACAAAGATGCACCACGTGTCAGTACGACTTTACTTGACGACGTCGGTCGGCAGACTGATGCCCATGGGTTGCATCAAATGGTTTCTAGCGGCGGAAACCCGAACTACAACGGGCTTATCCCACAGTGAACATTTCCTCTTACTTTTGTACATTGTTTATAGAAAGGGTAATGAAAGTAAAATATGATTAATTTCAGGCAGCACTAAACACTATCAGACCTTTATGCCATTTCTTCCAAATCATCATCCTAATATTCGTTATTTGATTTTGCAAGGCAAGATATAACCCATTGTTTTATTTTATCTTTTATAGTACAAATTAGCGATAATTTATAGCAAGAAACCTATCAGATTCTATATTTATGTAGTAAATACTAAATCATTGAAATACTTATCATTATCACAAAACAATAATGTTATATGTTCCAGCTCCTAAAACCGTATTGAATAAAACTTTCACGACTACAGCAACAAAGAGTAAGTCAATATGTATTTACCAATCATTAAAACATTTTCTATCACATTAAACAACAACTTGTAATTTGCGCCTATTTTGAGACAGAAATGCCTCTTGTAAAAAGGTCACACACCAGCTAACGAATACGTACTTCGAATCCGGCTAGATGATTATGAAATGAAACTGTTGAGGAGCGAAAGTTGAATAATTACAGCGTTTTACCAATTTTACCACCCATTGCCCTTGAAAGGATGCCTAATGTTAATGCAATTAAATAACCTATGATTTTCCAGATTCAACCATTTATTATCCTAAACAGAAACATAATTAGCTATGTTTTTTTTTTTAATGTCTTACAATATTTGTTTCGAACTGTAGATGTTCGAAAATACACAAAAGGTACACGTAAAGTGGTAAGGTGTAAATTGATATTCATTCTAGCATTTCGGCATAAAATCCAGTGATTTACCATTTCTACCATCCATAACTGTTGATATGCTTAATATATTAATGTAATTAAATAACCCCGCAGCTTCATAGATTTAACCATCTCCTATCCTAAACAGAAACAATAAAATTAATAATTATTAGCTAAGTGATTTGTCATTTTCTTTTCTAAAAAAATCATATTTCTTTCGATTATAGATAATCAGAAATATGCAAAACGTGCTCTTGAACAACCACGTGTTCTTGAACAACCAAGTAGTAAGTTGATATTTAGATATTCTCATCTTCATTAGTTATCATTTTAACATTGTGACTCAAAACTGTTTTCTTTAGAAGACAAGTTACATAGCTGGACGACTACTGCCGACAGCGAAGACAGTAATATAATTAAAGATCGAATTCATTTATTAGTCATTATCGTATCCTAGAAAGATATCCTTCATGTAGACTTCTTTTCACAAGTCTTGCGTGAAAATTGTGAAACCTGATCAGGAATAGAAATCCTACAAAAGTTCAAATGTAGTGATTCTGGTTATCGAACTGACGAAATTGCTGAATACAGAAGACTGGAAATGATTGGCCGTAAATAAGATTTACTCTTCTAAGAACGAAGGTATGATATCCGTCATTAGTTATTTTAGTCGTGAACTTTGCTGATCAGGAATCAGCCCAGTTTAAATATCATTCCAAAACCTCATTTTAGACTGACTGGCGAGTTGATGGAAATAACTGTGAGTAGTAATAATAACAGTAATTATTACCACAGTAATATATCTATTTCATGATGTTTGACGCAAAACACTATATTACAGCAGAAGCAGTTGAGTAAATTTTGTATGAAAATGGATATAAGCATATGCATTCTGAGATAGTATTTCTTATAGATGTACGGTGTTAAAAATCACAAAAATATATCAGTACTAGACGATATACCAGTACCAGACGATATATCAGTACCTCTTTGGGTCTGGTCAGTAGAAGTATCCACTGATAATCACATGCTAAAGCAAACTCTGCCGTTACTGATAAGACAAATTAATGATTGTAAAAACCACTGATGTCGACGTTGACCGACAACGTGAATATAAAATTCGTTATGTGTAACGGAAGCAGTATTAGTTTGAAATAGCAATCTGTGTATCACATTTGAACAGATACATAATATAAAAGATTAATTAAAAGGTGACACTGAAAATCCTCATATTCATAATTGGTTTCATCAAAACCAGATAAACACTTTCGTTTTTACGGCAACCATGTAACAATTTACAGTAATAAAATTTTCATAAATATGCGATTGTCATAACGTTGAGATAAATCATGACTGTTAAATTTCCTTCATTGTCATACCGTGACAAATCCCAGCTTCCACATTTACGTAAGAAATATTAAACATTATAAGAAAATTATAATATATTATCTTGCAGATGTTCCGATATACTCGTACAAAGTTGTTGAGACTGAGGTAAAAGATGGTAAGTCGATATTTTTAGTCATTGAATTAGTACTAGAAGTTATATTTTTTATTATTGAAATAGTTTCCATCTTATTAAAAGAGTCTTGAAAATTGTATCTGCGGTACCAGAAATAAAGTCATATATTTTATCATTGACTTAGTTCCCATCATATCAAAAATGTCTTGAAAATTGCATCTGACTGAAGGAATAACTGTTTTTAGCGTAGATGTCATTCAATTAGCGATAGATACATACTTTGAAACCTGATAATATGCGTGTTCTTTCTAACGCAGTAGAATAAGTTATCAAAACTAAATAATTAATTAGTTAATTATGTATAGGTGACATTGTACATATATTCTGAAGTGGGTGAACTGACACTTCCGTATATTGCTACAAAATTAGCATTTTTATTGCTAGATCTAGCATTTTTTAGATGTTAAGCACATTACACACACACACACATTCACACACACACACACACACACACACACACACACACACACACACACACACACACACACACACACACACTCTTTTGGTCGTTTCAACTATGAGGCTACGATCATGCTGGAGCATCATCGTAGTCTTGCTGATTTCCTCAGTCTGGGGTGTTTCCCATCACCACTCCTGTATGTGCCTTCGTCTCAGTTGTTGGCCTATTTGGTGTGTAAGGGAGTTTGATTCTGCTGCTCTGGTCTGTACCTCATGTCGGGCTGTTGGTTCATCCGGTATTGTGGAGAGGAGGATGTCTAGTTCCCTTCTGAAAATATCTACTTCCACCTTATGCAGAATTTTTAATTATCGTGGCAGGGCATTGACGAGCTGTGGGCTTTTGAACTCCAGTCTATTGCAGTACTTGGTCCTGAATTTATATGGAGTAAGGCATTTGTATAACACTCAATGCCGAAATTAGGTACTAGCCCTTATAGAGTTTTCAATATGTAGATTATTACACATCTGTCGCGCCTTTGCTTCAGGGAGTGAAGTTGCAATTTTATTCAGCCTTTGGCTGTAGCTCATCCACTGTACTGTTTCAATCGTTTCAGTGTAGTGGCTTGGACTGCTTCAAGCTCCGCTGTTAGTTTGGCACTATGTGGTGACCATAACTGGAGCCAGTAGTCCAGGCGACTGAGTACAAAGGTTCCCTATAGGGCCAACATAGTTTCAATAATTTTTCAAAAATCTATTATTCATATTTACTGTTGAAAAGATCTCAAGGATCGAAACTGGTTCTGTAATGTTCTTTATAAAAGTATTTTAGCATTTTCTACTTTGTCTTTTTTTCCATATATAGCTACTCGTGTGTTCCTCTTCAACCTTTTACACACACACACACACACACACACACACACACACACACACACACACACACACACACACACACACACACACACACACACACACACACACACATATATATCGATAATAATAATATGATAACAAAAGAATGAATGAGACGTCGATATTATGTAAAATACAGAAATTTATCTATAAATATAATATGTGACAATTAGTTGGTTGTCATAATAAAACTCAGAGGTTCGGATATCGGGGCTGAAAAATGCGCCGGCATCTCATCAGTTATTAATAACTTATGATGAGATGCCGGACCAATTTTCAGCCCCGGTATCCGAAACTCTGAGTTTTATATTGACAACCAACTAATTGTCACTGTTGGCATGGGGAAGACGGCAAAAACTGCCGGTTTGCTCACCCGAGACCCCGCCAAAACTACAGGGGCCTGAAGGAGAAAAGCTTCCATGAGAAAAGACAAAAATCGTTCCCAAGGAAAAAATATAGAAAAGAAGTGCGCTCTTCGGAGGTTATGCACAAGGCAGCAGCTGAGCAAGAGTCTCTTTTGTGCATGGCACAAAAGATTGTGCAGCAGCTGATCTGGCTACACCAAGCGCAAACAAGGAATCTTGTCCGCCACTGCGCAAAACCACCACAGTCAACAGACACAGGATGGCCTCCCCTAACGGCTGCACAGACGTCACGCCAATATTTTTACTAAATATTGGGGTCCTGTTGCATCATAACAAAAGCAAAAATTTTTTCCTACGAGACCTTGCTGCATGCAATCAAGCCCTATCAATAGCACTCGTGGACACTCACCTCAGCCCTGATGTAGAGGATGAAGAAATACACGTACCAAAATATGCCCTACTGCGAACAGACAGAAAGGAAAGGAGCCATGGTGGAGTTGCTGTATACATCCGTGACGACCTCACACTCCAGGTCTTACTGTCATACTCAAATTCGGTATGTGACACTCCAATTGTATACATAAGACAATACACTATAGTCATATGCAATACGTATTGCCCACCGGATGCTCCAAACCACATAGGCAAGTTTGAAGATTGCTTCACAAGAATTAAAGAAATCCTTATGAAACTGGAACACCACGTGGGCATATTTCTTATGGGTGATAGCTACTTCCTCAACGTCAAATGGCCCGAAGGACTCCTGCTCTCAGGAATGACTCATTGCAAACAAGCACAGGTGGAGTCCTTGCTTAACCTCACCAATGCCCTATTCATAGAGCAAGTTGTACTCAGACCAACTAGGGCGAATAACATTTTGGATCTCTGCTTCACGAACAATATAGACATCATTCATGATGTGAAAGTGAAGCCGACATTAGTCTCGGATCACAACATAATAGACCTGTCTATGTTTGGGCCAAAGGTAGCTAGAGACATACAGCCTAAAGGAAGCACCCGAAATCTCTCCAATCTGTACTTCCACAAAGCAGATCCAAAAAGAGATCCGCAGACAGGACTGTCCGAAATGACTCTCCACACCAGACATTGGCATGAAACTAGAATATTTCATATCTGTTGTGCAAGCCATATGCCAGAAATATGCTCCAGAGCACAAGGTCACAACAAATAGGAAGAAAATTCCAAGGGAGAGGATGATCCTCATGAGACGACGGGCGAAGGTTGCAAATCGCCTCAACCAACATCCCAAAAGTAACGAAAGGTCCTGCCTAAAAACAACACTGATGGAAATTGAAAAAAGCCTGCAACAGTCCTATATGAGGGAAAGAGCAGACAAAGAAGCCTGGGTTATAAAAAACGTTAAGTCAAACCCAAAGGCCTTCTTTCATTACGCCAAAGAAACAGCATCAGCACGCTGCAAGATAGGACACCTTCTTCCAAAAGGATGGCTCCCTCATAGATAGTCCAACCAGAATCAGTGAGGTACTGAATTACCAGTTCAAAAGTGGCAGTTACGATGGAATACATCGATATTAGCGAAGAAGATATACTGTTAGCTATAGATGAGGTGGACGCAAACTCAACTGCTGGTCCTGATTGTTTCCCAGCAATCCTCCCCAAATCGTGTAAGCATGCCCTGGCAAAACCCCTCCAGATCCTCTTTCATATTTTTATTCTTAATTTGAATTTTTTATTTTCAATTCTAATTATAATCACAATTATTTAAATTTTTTGTTACATTTTTGCATTGTTTTTCGAAACGTACGTATGCATTGAATCCAGTTCGAAAATAAATCTATTTCTGTTCCACATCTTTTCTCCAATTTTTATACTTGTTCATGGTATATACTTGTACCTTTAACGAATCTCCTCAAATATATATATATGTGTGTGTGTCAGTGTGTGTGTGTGTGTGTGTGTGTGTGTGTGTGTGTATATGCATATATGTGAATATATATATAGATATATATGTGAACGTATATATATACATATATATATTGTGTGTGCATATGTTTATATATATATGTATACATATTATGTATGTGTGTATATATATTATGTATGTATGTATGTATGTATATATATATATATATATATATATATATATATATATATATATATATATATATATAAAACAAATAATAAATGAGTATATGCATATATACGTACAGGTATGTGCATACCTACGTCTACCTGTATATATAGGTACATATCTGGGTACAAGACATTGCAAACAAAACGTAGACAAGAAAATAATAATAACCAGAGTACAGAAAACACACAAGTCACATAGAGAACATTTTCCTTCATCAGCTACCCCCATTTTAACACCGGCGTATTACTCACACATGCATGGTATATGTGACTTTGTACATATGCCAATTTACTGCCCGATGGCTTCCAAGTAAAGCACCCTGTACGATGCCGAGTGTTAAAGAACATTGAATGTCAGAGAGAGACGAGACAACTTGCCCGAGTTGCTCGAGAATGATTCATATCAATATATTGCTATTGTTATAGTCACTCACTGCAACTTATTCGATTCACCTCGAAAGGAATCGAATCGCCTGTCTGGAACATATGTATAAATTGTGTAAAATATATATGTATATGTGTATTAATGTATGTATGTACACACGTTAATGTTCCTTCGCCTTAATTATGATACTGAGACAAAGAGCTTTCCTACTCTGTATTGTAGGCAACGAGATACATAGCAGAACGATTATTCCTACTGACAGTGACCCTAGCACAAACTATTTCACGCCATTTCTTCTTTGATAATTCTTTTATCTACATCCGGAACAATGAAAGGCAAAATTTTATTTTGTGTTTGTAATATACCAGATAACATTTAATCCAGCACTCGGTTGGTTGTAACACCCACTATCCACGAAAGTATGTTTCATATCAAAACCTATAAGCTATCTTTGTTTTCAGCTCTGTCTTCCTCCAGTGATGTTAATACTCCTTCTACCACTGAAGCTGCATCAGGTAAGTTGATATGCTCTCTGTGGGTAAGCAATTACTCAGACAGCAACTCTTCACAGTTTAATTTGCTCTATCGCAAAGTTGTAACCGACATAGCTAGTGATTATCATGTTGCACGAGGAAAGTTCATTGAGAAAATTGAATCAACTGCAGTACATAACATGTAAATCGTTTGCTGAAAGCGGAATGAAAAGCAAATATACCTGGGTTCAGGCGACACTAAATACATCCAGATCTTGTAGCTGTTCTAAATTATCACTCTAATAATAATCATTTTTCGTTTTGAGAAGATACGATACAAAGTTTAGATTTTACGGCAAATATGTGAGAAATCTATCAATAAATAAACAATCCTTTCAATTTGGAGAAAACTTTAAGAGTTTAATTTCCTGCTTTGCCTCTCCTGAAAAACTTAATCCCAAAACATTTAATCATTGAAATGTCTGTCATTATACGAAAGCTATATTTTGCAGCTCCAGTTATCGACGACACCATCGATAAAATTGTCGCAAGTGAAACACCAGACGGTAAGTTCGATATAGATATTTACGTTATCCTTCAGATATCTTTCGCATTACATTGAATAACATGTTGAAAATTGTTTCAACTAGGACAGAAATATTTCTAGCGCAAAAAGGAGGCGTTGGGAAGACGGCAGTGAATTGGGGACGCTATGAATTTATTATATTATTATTATAATATTGTATACAAAATATATAATATTATATTAAAAATCAAATGATTCATAGTATATATAAATTAGTAAAATATAAAATATTTATTTATACATAAAAATAGGGGTAGGGGTGCTGGGGATATAATGTGTCCATAAGGGTGGCAGTGGCCCCGAAAGTTTGAGAAACTCTGATGTAGACTTTGACTTTTTCCCATTAGTCTTGTGGGAATATTTGTCAAACGTGATCGAGAATAAAAATCCCACAAAAGTTCAATTGAATTAATACGTGTGATTCACGATGTATTGATGCAAAACTGTAATCTACCATAGAGGCAGTTGAGTAAGCTTTTTTTATGAAAATGGATACGTGCAATTGCGTCTTGAGAGAGTATCTCTTGTAGACGTACAGTGTTAAAAATTGCAAAAATGTATCCGTACCAGACGACACATCAGTCCCACTTTGGTTAGTAGAAGTGTCCACCGATAATCGCATGCTAAAACAAAATCTACCGTTACTGATAGAGTAAACAAATGATTGAAAAATGACTGATGTCGCAGTTGACGGACAACTTAAATATACAATTCGTTATATGCAACAGAAGCAGTATTAATTTGAAATAGCAATTTGTATCACATATGAACAGATACATAATTAAAAGGCCAATTCAACGGTGACGCTAAAAACCATCATAATCATAATTGGTTTCGTCAAAACAAGATAAACACTTTCGTTTTTACAACCATGTAACAATTTACAATAATAAAATTTTCATAAATATACGATTCTCATAATGTTGAGATAAATCATGAATGTTAAATTTCCTTCATTGTCATACACTGACTAACCCCAATTTGAAGTTTGTCTGTTTCGTGAGCTTTCGAGATTGCTCGGAGTTCAGCACATCCACACCGCAAGTTACCATCCCGCCGCGAACAGAGTGGTGGAACAATTCCACCGCCAACTTAAAACTATTCATGCTGCTCCTGATCCTCATAATTGGTCCGAGTTCTTCACCTTTGTTCTGCTGGGGTGCCGCTCAGCTGTCAAGGAGGATTTGGGTTTCTCCTCCACTGAGCTCCTGTATGGCACCACTTTAGCACTTTCTGGACAGATGTTGGCTCCTGTCGACTTACCGAATGCGGACCCCACATCTTACGTCACGCGACTCAGGTCATTCTTTGCTGACCTGCCACTAACGCGTCCTCGCGGCCTATTCATGTCCACAATCATGAATTGGAATCATGTGGACCTATTCATGTCAAAATTCATGAATTGAATGCAAAAGTATTATGTTAAGGAAGTATACGTCACATTGCAGTTTATTGTTGAAACGAAGAAATAATAGTTTCTTCTGTTTTACGAATTTAGCATCTTGGATGCTTTATTAGCACATTTTGCTAACACACACACACACACAAACACACGCACACACACATATATACCAAGCTTATTTCAGTTCCTGTCTACCAAATCTACTCACAATGTTTTTGTCGATCTGAGGCTACAGTAGAAATCACCTGCTCAAGGCACAACGCAGTGGGACTGAACCCAGATTCATGTTGTTAGAAAGCAGACTTATAATATACCTTTCTACTCTAGGCACAAGGCCCGAAACTTTTGGGGAGGGGTCCAGTCGATTAGAGTGGGCTATATGTGCGATACAATAATCTGCCGAAAGTTATAACGCCAGAAGAGTTATTGCCATATATAACGATTACAGAATAAAAAGATCTTAAAACTGTATAAGAACTGTATGAAAAGAACAGTCAAATGAAGCTGCGAGTCTTGTGGGGCTCGTAAGCCATTTCATCAATTCATTGTAAGTAATTCGCTCCATTCATCATTCGTTCTATCTACCCCACGTAGTGTCTGTCCTTGTAGTGTCCCCCTCTGTGTTCGGGCCGTAGTACCTAATAAAGAGATAGTACATTACTTGTAAATCGTTTGATGAAAGCGGAATGAAGGGCAAATATAGCTGGATTCAGGCGGCACTAAACTCATTCATATCTTGTAGCTGTTCTAAATCATCTCTAATTATATTCATTGTTCGTTTTGAGAAGATATGATACAAACTTTAGATTTTACGGCAAATATGTGACAATTTATAACAAAAAAAAAATCTATCAAAAATAGACGTTCCTTATAATTTGAAGAAAATTTTAAGCGTTTAATTTCCTGCTTTACCATTCATGAATGACCCAGGTTTTATATTTATATAAGAAACACTTAATCATTGAAACGCCTACGTTATACGGAAGCTATATTTTGCAGGTCCAATTATCAACACCCCGATCGGGACAATTTTCTCAATTAAAGCACCAGACAGTAAGTTTGATATGGATATTTACTTTACCTGTGAAATATTTTTCGCATTACATTAATTAACATGTAGAAACAGAGATATTTCTAGCACAATAGTCATTCATCCAGTGACGAATGCATACTTGGATCTTTCTGATTTGGCGGGCACCATTTTTTATTTATGTTTTATTTATGTTTTATTTAGTGTGTTTTCTACCGAAACACTTTAAAACTTCGTTTACTTGTATATTTTGTCTTAAAGAACAGAGAAAAAAAATTTATATTCGAAGTTATTTCATGTTAAAAGTTGTATTTCGGTAATTTCAACCAATCACTGATGTCTATTGAGGTGAAAACAATTACTGCTATGGATTGTCAACAAAACGTTGTGCGGTGTAATGGGATCTTTTCCCTTGAATAAAATTACTGCCGTTGTTTATCAACAACAACTATCGGCGGTACTGTTATTTATGACATCGTTCGTGCGTTTGTACTGGTTTTAGCTTTAGGGTTTTAGGGTTAGGGTTCGGGTTTTAGAGTTAGGGTTCGGGTTATGAGTATTTTTGCCAAATTTGGTGGAAATCTGTTCAATACACCGCCACAAATTTTTCACCATATTTGGCAAAACTACTCATAACCCTAACCCTAACTCTAAAACCCGAACCCTAACCCTAAAACCCTAAAGCTAAAACCAGTACAAACGCACGAGCGATGTCATAGATAACAGTACCGCCGATAGTTGTCGACAAACAACGGCACTAATTTTATTCAAGGGAAAAGATTCCATTACACCGCACAACGTTTTGTTGACAATTCACAGCAGTAATTGTTTTCACCTCAATAGACGTCAGCGATTGGTTGAAATTACCGAAATACGACAATTTTAACACGAAATAACTTTAAAAAGATAAAATTTTCTCAATAACACTAAGAGTAAAAGATGTTTTATATGACACATTCTACCAGTGTCCCAAGTTTGAAAGTGTTTCGTTAAGAAAACAAGTGGCACCCGCCAAACCAGAAAGAT
This sequence comes from Octopus bimaculoides, assembly GCF_046866305.1. Lineage (NCBI taxonomy): Eukaryota > Metazoa > Mollusca > Cephalopoda > Octopoda > Octopodidae > Octopus > Octopus bimaculoides. The sequence goes on along the minus strand of NC_142931.1, from coordinate 82,644,443 downwards.
CCACATACTTTAATCTAGTCCTGATTGTGGACTCATTATTTTCGATGAGAATTTTGATAAATTCATGAACTAAGTGCACTAAATTTACAAAAGTATTAAGTTAATATAATGTGTAATGTTATATTAGTGGTGTTATATCAATAGTGTTACATCAATGATGCTACATCGATGCTGTTACATCAACAGTATTACATCAAAGGTTTTAGATGAGTGATTTTATATCAGTGAAGTGATATCAATAGTGTTACATCAAAGGTGTTACATGAATGGCATTACGTCAATGGTTTTTTCGTTAAAGGTGTTACATCCGTGATGTAACATCAATGGTGATATTACTTGAATGGCGTTAGTGATGTTACATGAATGGCGTTACATCAATGGTATTCCTATGATGTTATGTCAAAGCTGTTCCATGAATGGTTTTCCATGAAAAGTGTTCCATCAGTGGTGTCCCATCACTGATGTTCCATATGTAGTGTCACACCAATAGAGTTGCATAATTGATGTAACATAGGTAACGTTACATTAATAGTGCTCTAGCAATGATGTTCCTTCTGTTATATTTCATCAGTGATACTACATTGACACTGTTCTTTCAATGGTGTTCCTAATGTACAGTCAACACATAGCTACTACACCATCGTCATCTTCAACTATTAATATTAATGTCTGTCCGGGCGGCGAGCTGGCAAAATCGTAAGCACGCTGGGCAAAAATGCTTTGCGGCATTTCGTCCGTCTTTACGTTATGAATTCAAATTCGGTCAAGGTTGACTTTGCCTTTCATACTCTCGGGGTCGATAAAATAAGTACCAGTTGAACACTAGGGTCGATGTAAGTGACTTTTTCCTTCCCCCGAACTTGCTGGCCATGTGCCAAAATTTGAAACCAATCTTAATATCTGTGTCTTTTTTTATTGTTACAGAATTGAAGAAAACCGTACTAATGACGTATTTGACTAAAAATATTCCTCGTAAGTCTAATGGCTATAAATATATCCTCTTTTCATGCTCTTCGTCTTTCTTATTGTTGCTGCTATTGATAATGATGATGACTTGAACTTCTCATTGTTCTTGTCTACATTTTTATGGTGTTGTTGTTGATAAAAAAAAAGCCTATGATCAAAGACTTTCCTGCATGACCACTCATGTAATTTCATATGTGCAGGAAACCGAAGATCACATTATTTTAGTCTTATTTTTAAAACAAAATGTAATAAGAGGGGAATTTTGCTGTTATTTCTAGCAGCTAGAGTGACCATATAGAAACTCACGTATAATCTCGTTGTTGTTATTGTAAGTGAACTGCAAAAACACTGGTAGATACGAAAGGAATTGTGTTAGGATTTTCTTGTATTCTTGAGAAAAGTGAGACAAGTGGGTTTGTTGATTAACATTACATTGCGTGTGATCAATGACATTCCAGCAACGGCCACCCTCTCTTTTTTCAGCATAGCGTACCCTGAGTACATTATCCAATATGTTCATTTTTAAAGGTTATAGGGTATACTATGAGAGAGATTTTGACTGCTAGTATCAGCAATTAGAGCAACTACGTAGATTCTCACTTGTTAGCTTGCATAGATTTAAAAAGGGGGATTAATTAATAATTACTATTAAACCTTGGGAGAGGCATTATGCCGGTAATAAACACACGCACTGGTTCGGTCTCAAGGTTTAATAGTATTTCTTTCAACACACATATTCACAACAAGAATCTTGCACACCAAATACACATACGAAATAATTAATAATTATTCTGCGAAGAAGAATAAAAGGCTAGTGTTTTCGTCTCTGTCCACTATTCGTCTTGTCTTGCGCTGCAAGGCCTTATTTTATATTACTTTGTTTGCATAATGTATATTTATTTCTATGTTCACATTCTGTCCTGTTTGGTCCTTTGTTTACTCGCTATTTCCCTGCAGCTTCTCGTCGCTGACGCCACCAAATGGGAACGATGCTATTAAAGGTGTAAAATTATGATCCTTTGGACGATAACCGATGGGGATTTAGCGACATTCTATGTGTGTATTTTCCGGTCGTTCCGTTTGTTTGTACTTCTATACAAATTTTGAATGTATTATACACACACAATTCGATGCATTTTAAATGCAGTTACTATTCGTTACTAAACATTAAGCACAATATCATCATAAATACTGCTGTCCTATCTATGTTTATGTGTAGTGAAAAACTGAGCCCATCTCATTCACATTGTTGTCTCCCTTTTGAAACAAACCGGCCGAAGAAAGTATATTGTTTGATTATATATAACATGCAGCTATATAATTAAATATTATTATATACAAAATGAAAGTGACGCAAAACAAGCCGATAAACAATATAATTTTCGTATTACTTATGTTAGTAAGTATTACTTATATAATTTTCGTATTACTTATGTATGCAATATGCATACGTTCACAAAAGTGAATGTTTCCTCATAACTTCCAGAAAAATGGATTTAAAAAAATGAGATTTGCTACAAATAGGCTTCATGTAGTGTAGATTCCGATTATATTGGAATTTGTTGTGAATAAAAATATTCGAGGCTGTGGGGAGAAGAGTTTCAGAAAATTCACATGAGTCGGGTTTGTTTCCTCATAACTTTCGGAAAAATGGGTATTTTTAAATGAAATTTTTTACAAATATCTTTCAAAGTGTGAAGATTATAATTATATTGAAATTTAATACGGAAAAATATTTATTTTGATAACACACATACATACTGACATACATCACATATCTACAAAATGAAATTTAAAATTTTGAAAGAAATTGTGATGCGTGTCAGAATGTATCTTTGCTTGTACACTATTTTTTTTTTTACCTTCCCAAAAATATTTTCACAACAAATTCTTATAATATAGGAATCTATACCATGCATTAACCTGCAGTACGGTCATGAATACTTCACACTGGCCGGTTACTGTTTATCGATGGGCATGCGTTACCGGAAGTTCATAATAAACATGTTTTTTTAAAAATCATTTTGAATATTATAGAGATACACACACACACACACACACATTGTATGTGTAAAAATGCCATCAGTGGATGCGAATTATTGAGCTAAAATTAGGACGTCCAATATGTTATTCCGTCGGTGGTCTCGTCATCATTTATGAACAACAATAGGAGAGAGGGCAATAGCAACAATTACCCTCACATTAGTGTTTCCAATTACAAAATTTTGATCGGTATAACTTTATGGAACATGGAGTTTGGGACAAAAAGTTTCCGATCGGACGAGGTAACGTGTACTTTTAAAAACTGGTAAATGAAAACAGAGGAGAAATGATAATACATTGTAAAGACACTTATTTCTAATCAAAGGTTAAAGATTAATGGTTTAGCCTTGTGTCTAAGGATAAAAAAAACAAAGAAAATTCTCTTCTATCTACAAAAATATCAATAGCTAAGCTAACTTGGAGTGTTTGTGGCGTTAAGACTATTGTTATGTACCAAACAGTATTTTCTTTTAATCTCAGTTTTATAAATTTAGCTTTTTTTCCCATCTAAGAATAAGATCTGTAGCTAATAATAACTCCCCCTCCTTGTATCTCCTGTTTGACCCTTTCTCATTTTCATACTGGTTTCATTTCTATTTACAGCCGATTGTTATGAAGATTGTAACGTCACGCGAAAAAGTAATTCAATTATTTTTCATAACTCATGTTTTAAAACCTTCAGTATCTTAGCAACTGCAACAAGGAAGACTAATTTTTGCCATTCAAAAACACCCAGTAACCCAATCTTTTATTACCTAGCGTCAAAATTTTCGTCGCATTGTCAATGATCTGGTCACTTGCACATTCACATCACAGTTTCTGTGCGTTTTTGAATGACTAAAATGAGTTTACCACGCTTCAATTCCTTTAGTTTCAACACACGGTCTCAAATTAAATGAATTGTTAGACAAGTACAACCTCCGAAATTCTGTATATTGATTTCTAATTTAGGCATAAGGCTACGAATTAAAAAAAAAAACGGATACAGTCTCAAACATACCAACATATAACCAGTACTTATTTTATCAACAGCAGGAAGAGTGAAAAACAAGGTTGACATAGGCATAAATTAAGACTGAAACTTAAGGAATATCGCAAGTCATTTAATCAGTTGCTCAATTTCTGTTACTGTCACATACCATCTCTGGAGTCGTTAAACTATCGTTTAACAATCTTCCTGACTTCGTGTCACACAATGAAAGGTAGAAAATGAACGCCGTTTTAATGTTAGAAATTTAGAAAATCGTAAAAAAAGCTATGAATTTCCTTGTTTTATTAATCCTTCGTGTGTGTCATAAAATTATGAATAACACATTTTTCAAGGTGCTCAAGAATTATAGATTTCTTGAAGTTTTAAGTAATACTTTGGGAAACTCACAGCACAGCGTTTGAGAACAGCTGAGCTAGTATGTTGGAATGCGATATTTTTCTCGGCTCTTTGCGATTCGAGTTCAAATCATGTCGAAGACAACTTTGCCTTTCCTTTAGAAGTCAATAGATATATTAATAGTTGAGTACTAGGGCCGTGTCTTTCCAGTTCTCTCTCTCTCTCTTTCTCAATTGTATCAGTAATTCAAACCTTCAGCCTTGTCACATTATGTGACATTTATAACCACCAAACTGAATAAACAAAACATAATGTGCTCTTATGAGCACATGTGTTTATGAAAAAAAAAATACTGCTCACAGTGATTTGATGAGTATAGATTCCTGTGATTGAATTACTAAATGTTCACTGTCGAAACCAATTTTCCTCATAAAGAGAAAAATACATAGTTATGGTAGAGATGGTGGTGGTAATGATAATAGTTGTGATGGTGGGTAATTTTTCCGGTTTGCAGTTCACGAATTGTGAGTTCATATTTCCTTACAAGTAATTTCTACCTGCTGTGTACATGTACCGATTGGTGATATTAACCTGCGATTAATTCCTCGAGGTATTGTAGCCGCTTACTTCAATGCAATTGGAATCACTATCGAGTACTGGTTCTGTGGGTTCTTGCAATTCCATTAAATGCTTTAACCCAAATAACACGTCATTTTCAGTAGTTTTTAACGGGGGTAGTTGCGTTGATGGATAAAGCTAGTTTGAGTTCCAGTATACGTGTGCGTGTAGATAAAGGAAGAAATGAGAAAATCAGAAGCTTAAAATGTGACGATTTATTCAACCCGTTAAAGAGCATTAACACGGCAAAGCTGGTGGAATACATCTTGAAAGAATGGTCAGAATATATACACAATATTTTCACATGCAGTTGGTACATAAGGTATGCGGTGTAAAATAGGAAAACAAATATGTAACGACTTCTGCTGAAGGACAGGAACAAACGTACCCGTCAAAGGATAGCTGAGGCTGCCTGCGAAATAAACTCCTCTCTGCCGCAGATCTGAAGTCGACCGTACATCCCAACTCACTGAGGAAATAGCGAGAAAAGTTTCCTTATGTAGCTGACGGTAGGCTTCCAGCGGATAGGCATACATTTCTCGCTCTCGGCTGGTCTGTCACGTGTTGTTCATATCCTCATACGTTTGTGTGATTTCTTTTGTTTTTTTTTCTTTTTATTTTCTTGTTTCATGTCCCCATGTGTCATGTATTGTCCCCGCTATGTTCGCCCCTAGTGGGTAATTAAAAATCACACTTGCTACAAGTTAAACTGTGAATAAGTTTTTTGGTTATTTTGCTGCTTTATCGTGAGTTTACCTCTACTGTTGTCAATCTGTTGGATTTTTCTTGTTACATTTGTAGTTCGTTGAACTCTATTATTGCTTTTTGGAAGTAATTGTTATGTGTTCCCCTTGTTTCAAGAGGGAATTGTTAATTGCTAGGGCAGTATGCCCAATTCGACCAACATAGCTGGTTCTCAGGATTCCTTGCAAGGATGGGGCTTTGGTCCATTTAGACCAATCTAAGGCTTACAATAGGGTTGACCATCGGTATCTGGTGTCGGTCCTCGCGACGGTCGGTTTTCTCAGTTCGATTATTGCTCTTTATAGCAACATCGATTCGATCGTTCGGGTGAACGGTTTCTTATCGAAGCCGTTCTCAACCAAGCGCTCAGTACGTCAAGGGTGTCCCTTCTCCCCGCTTCTATATGTGTTGGCTTGAGCTTTTGCTGCGGAAACTGAAGGAAATAGGGGGCGTCCTGCGTGATCTAGTTGGCGGAAAATAGGTTTCGGCGTATGCGGACGACGTCACCATCATCTTATCCGAAGTAGACCACCTACAAAGGGCAGGTGCGGCCATTAAGGATTACGAGGCGGCGGCAGAAGCAAGAGTTAACTAAGAGAAAGTCGGCTTGCAACTCGGCACCCGGTGGGTTTATGTCAAACAGCTACTGTTATGTCTAGGAGGAGTACAACTGTACTCCGAGTCAATCATTAAGATTATTCCATCTTCCTCCTTAAATCAAGAAGGAAATGTTTGTTTTCTCACTGTGGCTGCTATAGCGAAAGAGGTGGTTTGGAAGACCCGAATGGAAGGAGTAGCGACAGGCGCCTTTGTCTCCGGTCTCGCTCTAGTGAGCTTTTTTTATCTTTCATCATAAAAGGAAAATTAGACTGGAGAAGAGGTGTCTTTTGCGTGATATATATGATTAAAGATGGAAGAATGTGACGCAAGAGCTGAGAATAAGTGATCCCTCTTGAATGTAAGCAATAGAAGTAAGGCAAGGCTTTAGTGGCGGACCGGGGCTTGCGGGGTAGAAGCTGAACCCGGCTCCCACTTTATTGTGTTGTCCCATTGTATTGTATTTCATTCGTTTTATTTCATAAATTTTTATTGCCATCTTTACGTTATAATCATACCATGACCCCACCCCACCCCCAGTTTATTTGTATTGTCCCCTTCTGTGTTGGCCCCTAGTAGGCAAAAAAGAATTTATACTTGCTACAAGTTAAGTGAATCTTGTCAACTGACACCAGTGAATATATTCTATTCGATCCTGAATAATTAATGACAAAACCGTTAATAAACAAATTCGAACTAGAGTACTCTACCTTTCTCTCAGAACCGTCCTCTGCTATTGCACAGAATACATGACATTTTGTTTTTATCGACCAGATGGGAAAAAACGCATTAAAAAAGTAGTATCTAGTTTGATCTGGGTAGGATTTGAACTCATAAATTAAGCGACACCGAATTATATATATATATATATATATATATATATATATATATATATATATATATATATTCCGATACATTATTTACATTATTTATATTTGACGGATATTTGTCCTCATCTTGTTTGTTGTTAAAACAACGTTTCGGCTGATATACCCTCTAGCCTTCATCAGGTGCCTTGGAGAATTGGGGTTAGTAGCCCGTGCTCTTAACTACTACGCCATATGCCCGTGGGCGTAGTGGTTAAGAGCGTGGGCTACTAAACCCTAGATTCCGAGTTCGATTCCTGAATAATAATAGTAATAATAATAATAATAATAATAATAACATCGAAAAATACCTTAGGAATGAGAAACCAGGTTCGAAATTTCCCCAAGACACCTGATGAAGGCTGGAGCGTATATCAGCCGAAACGTTGTGTTAACAACAAACAAGATGAGGACAAATGTCTGTCAAATGTAAATAATGTACATAATTCCTCATCTCTTAAATATAGAACTGTATTATATATTCCGATTATTGAAGCACGCAAGACTTGAAAATTTATCTATTTTTTCCATTGCAGAATGTAAAAACGATGCTTGTAATTACAGACAAAATCGTAAGTAGCCATTTATATAGTACAGTAATCCCTCGACTATCGCGGATGTTTCATTCCAAAAAAACCCGCGATAGGTGAAAATCCGCGAAGTAGAAACAGTACTGTACTGTATATTATTTTTATAATTTGTATATATTTATTTTATTATAAACTAGCAGTATAACCCGACGTTGTCCGGGTGTGACTTATTACGCCATCTACGATAAGTCTTGCTAGGTGAAAATCAACGAAAAAAGAAAGCCTTACAACGAATAAAACCCTTATGATGTAAATATGTTCATAAATGAAAAGACGATGAAATTAATAGAGAAAGTCTGAAGGCTGTTTTGCGTAACATTATTAAGTGTATGTAAATTTCATCCGTCTAATTAGCTATAGAAATGCTTGTGCAAAACAACTTTTTGCGCTGCCTTGATTATACATAGCAGGGTAATTCCTTTTCGCAGGAGGTAGGACGGCAATTTTTGATGAAGCAATTTCTGGAGATCTGTTGCTACACAGTTCTGCCATTCTATCAGATTAGGCAGTAGATGTTGATGCACCATTTTGCATTATGTTCAAAGTAGCTTCTGGAATGTGGTGAATTGCTGCAGTTAGTTGCTATCTTTTTAAACCGGTTGCTTTCTTTCCCCAGCAAGCTCTCTTCTTTGGAGGCATAATCTATGTACATATTATACAGAACAACAAAAGTTATAACAAATGGTAGGGTCGGTAGTTTTCACATTTCGGTAATTTTTCAGATTAACACCCGCACGATTATGTAACCCTAACCCTAAACCCTGACCCCAAAACCGTAACCCTAACACCCTGGTGAAAATCGTGCGGGTGTTAATCTGAAAAATTACCCACATTTGTAATGAAGTTCACTGATTTGCAATGTGTTGTCCATAAGCTCCGTAGTTTGTATATTTACAAAACATTGACGAACATGAGTTATCTTGAAGTGAATGCTTGTGTGTACGTACGCGTGTATGCGCTTGAGAGAGCGAGAGAGAAGAGGGAGAGAGGAAAAGAGAGAGGGGGGGAGAAAGGAATAGAGAACGGGAGCAATGAAGAGAGAGAAAGAGAGGAAGGGAGAACGGAAGACAGTTATAAAATAGCAATGCGTGCGCATGTTTATATAAGAAACACAGAAACTAAATCTTATATCTATAATGTTGATGTGTGTATGTGTTTATGTGTATGTTGTTGTCACAGATCACGTATGTGTGGTTGTGTGTGTTTTGACGTTTCTATGTTATGAAAAATATGTTAGAGGTAGAGGGATAGAAGAAAGCTATTAAATGGGAGAGAGGAAGAAGAACGAAGTAAGAGTGAAATGGTAGAAGGAAAGAATCGTCTTAAAGCAAGTTAATCTATGACTTTGTCTCTCTCTCTCTCTCTCTCTCTCTCTCTCTCTCTCTCTTTCTCTCTCTCTCCCTCTTTTACTCTTAATGTGTATATTATATGTTGAGCGCGTGATCGATGTGTAAGAACGCTGATACAGATAGAAGGGAAGAAATATAAAAGTTGCTAGAAACAACAGCCAAATCTCCCTTAAATCACACAAAGTAAACGGAATTTTAAAAATCTAATTACTGCACTGGAAAGTTCACATCGAGAAAATTCCATTGATATTATAAAAATGTTAGTGTTATTTAATTTTTGAACGGTTTTGCTGCTATTTGTTTATGTAGTTTGATTTCTTTCTCCATCAGTTTCTACTAATACAGTGAAGGAAGTAGTGAGAGTAATAGCCATGACTGAGAGGGAGTGAGAGAAAGTAATGACAATGAGAAACACGAAACGAAGTGACAAAGAGAGCGTCGTATGAATGAGAAAGGAAGGGGTGATATATGAATAACGAAGAAGGAGTGAAAAAGCCGATAAACGGCGTTTGAAGTGTGAGTGTGTGTGTGTGTGTGTATGTAAAAGAGAGGTATTTTTGTGTATGTGTGTGTGTGTGTGTGTACAATAGAAATGGGATGGTAATGTTCAACGCTGAAAATATGAGTATATGTGTGTATGTGGGTGCGTGTACAAGAGAACTATATGAAACTTTACACATACATGTAAAGAAATTATTAAAAAAATAATCCAGAATCCTTGTTCGGTACCGGATCGATCCCAAAATCTAATGAGACCGTGCCAGTCACAAGGCCAAACATCCCTTAAAGTTTCATTCGAATTCATCCAGCAGTTTTTGAGATATCTCGTTCACGGACAAACAAACAAGCACAATTGAAAACAATACCTCCGCCTTCGCTTAGGCGGAGGTAATAATATAAAAATTATTCTATAACGGACCTATTTTCGTCTGAGTCCCTTATAAACAGACTAACAAAGGTTCAAATATTCCCTGTATGAAAGTAAAGTAAAAAATTATTCTTCATTCAGGTTAAACCTGTTAGAATTCAGCCTTTAGGAGAATAATTTGAAAACTGGGTTGAACAGGTAATCAATCAATCAATCAACCAATCAATAATATTAACAATTCTTCCTAATTTTGACACAAGGCCAACAATTTTGAGAGGAGGAAGAAGTCCATTACATCGACCCTAGGGATCTTTTCCTTTTCATGGGCAGCTCGATTAATTAATTTTCTTTAACTAAACACTTTGAAACTTCGTATACTAGTAGAATGTTTCATATAGAACATCTTTTACTCTTAGCGTTGTTGAGAAAAGTTTCTATTTTCGAAGTTATTTCGTGTTAAAGTTATCGTATTTCGGTAATTTTAATCAATGATGTGTATTCAGCTGAATAAAATTACTGCTGTTGTTTGTGAACAACTTCCGGTGGTGTATATTTCGTTTGTCACTGTTATTTATGACATATTTCATCTCTGTTACGTTCGTATGAATAAACGAGTGTATCTGAAGTACGTTTACTTCATGACACCACCATAATCGTTTGTGCATTTCTACTGCTTGTAGGGGTTTTTTTTTCCTGTTTTTAAGCTACTATTTTCGGAAAGACTTTCTCACACCCCCACCATTTTCTTCCAAATTATTGTTTTTTTAAAAATTTTTCTGTTTTTTTTTTTTGTCAGAAACCCAGTTTTTCGGATACGGAGATTCCGGAAAATTGCCAAAAATCGGAATTTTGAAATTTTTTGGTCCCCGTTAGTCCTCCCCACTCCAATTTCTTCATTTTTCACTTTTTTCCGTAACCTTAAAACCCTAACCCTTACCCTAACCCTAAAACCCTAGCCCTAACCCTAACTCTAACCTAAACCCTAACTCTAAAACCCCCAACCCTAAGTAGAAAAATTGTAAATTTTTTTAAAGCTAAAACCAGTACGAACGCACGAACGATGTCATAAATAACAGTAACAAACGAAATATACACCTCCGATAGTTGTTGTTGACAAACAACAGCAGTAATTTTATTCAGCTGAATACACGTCATTGATTGGTTGAAATTACCGAAATACGACAACTTTAACACGAAATAACTTCAAAAATAGAAACTTTTCTCAACAACGCTATCAGTAAAAGATGTTCTATAGGACACATTCTACCAGTATACGAAGTTTCAAAGTGTTTAGTTAAAGAAAATTAATTAATCAAGCTGCTCATGAAAAGGAAATACGATCGGCAGATGTTCCACTACAGCGTTCTATAGATTAGTGGTGGGTAAGAGCGACAACGTATTCGGGAAAATTTAGGCGCCAATGAAAATCAATTGGCAAGTCTTTTCGGGCCGGAGCCCATGGCTAATTTCCAGAAATTTCTGACCTTGCAGTGCAATAAGGGGTATTGTCGGTTTGGATAATCTATACAGGCATGGTAGTGTCGTCAGCTGCGCCGGCCCAAGATGTACACAGAGCCACGAAACCATTCTGCATGCACTTGTACTGTGCTCAAGCATTGCTGACTTGTGGAAGCATGTTGAACAGTTGTTGTCCTGTGTAGGACGGATCCGGCTATCAGCCGTCTTCATTGTGAAGATCGCCCCGCCGTCTTCCTTTGACTGGAAAAGTCAAGCAGTTTTCCTTTGTCTGCTGCATATGACAAAAAAGGTTGTGTGGCGGGCACGACTGAATGGACTGAAGACAATGTAATCGACTTACCCCTCCCCCAAACTTGCTAGCTTTGTACCAAAATTTGAAACATTTGTTAAGTATTCAATTACAAAGACTCCACTTAAATACAAAAATTATGATGTTTATATATTTCAGTATGTGTGAAATGCATATTAAGTCGTAGATGAAAGCAATGCCCACATCATTAATGAAACTATATTGAGGATATGGTAAGTGTTTGTACTGATATGTTTTTTTGAATGCAGATATGGCTCTTTCCTCATGAAGTTCTCTTTGTAGTTATGTAATTTTAAGTGTTTGATTCTTTAGGAAGATGTCTTCTGTTGTAAACTCAGATTAACCAACGCCCTGTGAGTGAAATTTGGTGGTTGGAAACTGTGTGGAAGCTCGTCAGAGCTAGTGGATGGCAGACACAAATTATTGCTCAGTTTAACATCTAGCCCTTGAGTGCCTTTAGCAGTGTACACCCGTTCGCTAGTATTCAGAACTAGGTCGCCGGTACAAAAATATACTCCTTGCTCCTTGTCAATCTGAAGAATAATGGACATTGTTCTTCCTCTTCTGATAGTCCATTAAGAAGAAAAATGAATTAAAATACTGAAAGCCGAATTAGTAGATTTTCTCTTTAAATCACATTCATTGAAGAACTACCGGCAGAGCAGTTAATGTCCATATCTCTTCAGAGTATGAACGTGTAAAGTCATTACCTGTTTGCTTAGCTCTAAATAGAATTCCCTGGGATACATTAAATTGTAAGAGAAGAAGATCACTGTTGTGTTTGATGAATACTTTGTTAGCTCCGTTTTGTTTTTTGCTGAGGTTTTTCTAGAAATAAATATATTTAGGTCTTACTGTCTAGTTAGCTGTGAGAGAGAAGAGCTTTTCTCAGACATTGTTTTACACAATTATTTAATGTATCCTTCCCGTTTTTAAAATGTTAGAGCATAAAAATGAGGTTTGGCTGAAAATTTTAACAAGTCAAGCTACCAGTAGAGGTTACCTTATTAGCTCAAGCAGTTGAGCAATAATGTCTTACTGTTGTATAATGTTTAATCTGTTAAACAAACCTTTTCCTCCTTGTTAAACTATAAATTTATTAACAAAAACTTCATAAATTTCATATTCTACCACACCTAATGTAAGAAAAATCTTTTGTGAAAACATATAGAACTAAATTATGCATCCATAATTCTAACCATAATATATCTTTTAATTGCATAACCAAGGTTGAATGACCATTGCAATATTTCTAACATTAAGGAGAGATAACAGTGTGTTGAAAACATATATTGAACTGACAAAAACCCATCCAAGAAACAGTTTGCGCACCATATTCATTCCTTTCATGCGCATAAATGTAATGAAATGATTTTGTCAGCATAGATATGAAAACACAAGAGCATACATATTAATTTCTATATAAAATGGATGGAAGTAAATTAATTAGGTTAAGGTGAATAAAAATTTCACATACACCATGCATATCAGGCGCAAAAGCATTTCAAATACTGCTTTCAAAAATACTTCTATTAAATAAACATATCAGCAAATAGATATTACACTATTTGTATATACACCTCTATCTGGCTAAGGTGAATAGTTTCGGAAGTGGAGGAGTACGTAACACTGAGAAGTAGAAATAACCGCAAAATATTGATATCTACTGCTTTCATTCAATTTCAGGTCAATTTTGTTTTGTCTGCCTTGAAGTATGCTGTGTTTTTTAACGCAATCTTTAAAGAGATCTCCCTTAGATGAAGTACTTCAGCTTTGTAGCATTCTTTTTAACACGTAATATACATACACACACTTTCATATAATATATACACACACATATACATGAATATACATATATACACATATATATGAATATATATACATGTATAATGTGCGTGTATACATACATACATACATACATACATACATATATATATATATATATATATATATATATATATATATATATATATATATATATATATATATATATATATATATATATATATGTATGTATATATATATATATGTATATAATTTTATTTGATAGATTAAACACGTTTTTATGTGCTACTAATAATTTCATATGTTGAGAAATATCTTAAACATATTCATCAGATACAAACTACATATTATAACGAACAAAAAAGTTGAATGAGAAGGAACGCGGAAATTTGAGAAGGAAGCATATAGAAATATGTATTGTGTCGTAGATAATATTTATCTCACAGCAGATGGAATACTTTTTTGTTGATCTTACCACCATAGAACAGTACATGTACATACATAACACGCATCTACATATATGCATATATATATATATATATATATATATATATATATATACACACACACACACACACACACACACACATATATATATATATATATATATATATATATATATATATATATATATATATATATATATATATACACACACACATATACGTATATATATGTATATAAATATATATACATATACACGTTTATATACATATATATGTACATATATATATATATATATATATATACGTATATATACATATATAGAGAGAAATATATATACACGTATATATATATATACATATAGATTGAGTTTCAGTTGAGTTAGGTACTTAAGTTGAAGCATCAAAAATTATTGCGCTATTACCTGTACAACTCAAAATAAGGTGAATAAAATCAAAATAAGCAACAGGATATCCAGAGATGATAATACAGTACGACCGATTCAAGCGGCTTCATTTAATTGAACAATGCAATCATTATATCAATTTAAATGCAAGGCTATCCTCAGCTGCATAAATAAATAAATAGAATTTTTTAATCAGTCGGACACATTAATATAATTTTACTTAAATACTCTAATAGAGTAAGAAGACAGACAAAGTGCATGCTGCCACCACTTCAGCTTAGCATTTACTAGACATCAAGAAAAAAGTTTGTTGGGTGTCATAGCTTGTAACGGATTTTGGTTCAGTTTTAATTTATTAGTCTTATTTATCAATTGCCAAATCTAAGACTAGAGGATTGTGTCTCTTAGGAAAGGGCAGGAGAGAGTTAACAGAACATAGTGGGTAGGGTCATAAAACTTGTCAAGATTATTTTGAAGTAGTTAAAGTAACTGACTATAAGGAGGCTGGGAAGTGGAAGACCTCAAATCAAGATGTTAATTACCAATTAAAGGGGCAAGACACTAATAAAACCAATGATGATAATACAGAGGAAATTTTATCAAGGGGTACTATAGGTGATTGATTTTAAACAATATTGTTATGTTGTATAAAGATAAAATTTAGGATTATCAAGAAAGATATAACCAAAAAGATAAATTTTGTACATATACCAAACTTTTCTACAAAAGAGAGAGAAAATTACAGAATTAGTTTAATATTTGTTCATATACTTAATTATTTACTTATTGGGTGGTATCTATAAAGACTGATCTAAGTATTTACTAATGGAATACTGGGGCAATAAAATATGCTAACTATATATTGATTATGAGTTAAGAGGTATAAGTTGTAAAGTTACCAGTGCTAATACATACATGATAATATAGTTTCCTATGGGGGGGGGGGTACATAATTAGGAGGTCTACTTACATAAATGCTTTTATAAAAATAATAATATGATCAGTAGGGTGGAACACTATAGAAAGGAATAAATAGTTTAATTACTAAAACCATGATGAAGTTAGACTAACTAGGCAGGAATATTCATAGGATAGTAACTCCATGCAGCACACCAATTTACTATACTAAATAGCTTATATTATATGCAATGTACTTTAATTCCTCATATAACTCAATATCACATGATATATATAGAGAGAGGGTAAGTATAATCAGATACAACACTAAAATTTTATTAGTTTCCATCAATCCAGTTCAAGCATAGCACCTATAAAACGCTAATTTCGAAAATATTTAAATGTACGGGTGACACTATGTACACATGATACCCTTAGGTCTAATGTATTGTTAATCAGGTTGCTCTTGTTCTTATGCTTAAAAATCTCATATGTTTCCATAGAGCACTGCTCTCTCTCTCTCTCTCTCTCTCTCTCTCTCTATATATATATATATATATATATATATATATATATATATATATATATATATATATATATATATATAGAGAGAGAGAGAGAGAGAGAGAGTTACCAGTTGTAGTTATGATTGTACATTTATAAATTACGTTTTGGGTAAGACATCGGCCTAATAACGGACAGTGAGACCTAACTCTACAATTGCAACTAGGAAAATTACTACTATTAATATTATTGATATTCATACTGTTATTATTATTATTAATAATATCACTATTAATATTGTTATTATCATTATTAATGATATCACTAACAATATCAGTATTAATATTACTATTCTCATTGTAGGGGTTTATGTTATTGTTGACAGTATTATTATTATTTTATTATTATTATTATTATTATTATTATTATTATTATTATTATTATTATTATTATTATTATTATTATCATCAACTCTTGCTAATTTTATGTTCTTCTTATTTAACTTAGCTATGATGGTACCCATATGGGGATAAAGTAGAATACGAGATTCTGTCTTAAGGGGAAAATTCTTTTATATCTATGTGAAGCAGGAAAGCTTTTTTTTTAAATAGCCATAAATTTCCAATGTATGTTTGTGGATATGGCACAGTTGTAAGGAACGTTGAAGCAGACGAAGTCCTTACTTTCAAACGTACGGCGTAAGTCAGGGCGGGATCTACCTGCCCTTTCACTGCTCCCCAGAATCGTGACATGATTATTAGGTGTGTCACCGTTACCAATATTTTTCATATCTATGTAGGGTGGAGTAACCAGCTCATTCTTTTCACTACCTTTATTATCTAACCTAAGCTTCCCACCAGTTTTAGCATCTAATTTCCTGTTGTTGCTTATTTTATTATCATTTAAACTGTTGGGTTTGTAGGATGCTTTTCTATTTGGTATGTTTTCACTACTAAGTAAGTTAGTAATCCCCCTATCACTCAGACTCTCATCATTTCCACTATTAATAGGTGCTATACTTTCAGAATTAAGAAAAGTAATTTCCTGGTCATATCCTACCTTAGACAAAGCAAAGTTGTAGTGGTGGAAATGGGTATTAAAAATATCCTTATTTGCTGTTAATTTTTAAATTCTCCTAGAAATACTTTTAATTACCGATTTTAACACATTAGTGGGGTGATTTCATAATTTGCACACGTATCTCGTAACTTCACCTGGTCTCATATAGGGTGGTATTATCCTGAGTTAATATCTAAAATAGTATCTAAGAAATTTGCTACCTTTGCACCATATTCATACGTAATACCTAAGTTGAAGCTATTAAAAAATTTTCAAATTGTTTTTCTCATTCTTTCTATGACTGATTTGTTGTCGCTAGTGATGATAAAAAGAGCATCATCTCTATATAAACCTCTCTGCAATTCAGGGATTTCTCTGTTGAAGCACCTTAAAAGATACGCACCAACTAAATTAGTGATTTCAGCCGAATCACTCAAGCCCATAGCTACATCGAAATTATCAGGGACATCAGATCTCGTCCAAAGCTTACCATCAAATTCTGATAGTCCTCCTGGCTAAAAGAATAACGTCAATTTTATCTCTAGTTATAAGAGAGAGGATTTTGCGAAAATTGGAGATTTGTTAAGAAGAATAGGAGATATACTGGAAGAATAACTGTTAATGTCATATTGAATAAATGAATGATTACGTATGTTTTCAATGGATTTAAACCAATGTATTACTTCATCCGTATCAAACCATAATTTCAGAGATAGATTAGGAATTATTAGGGGTAGTACAGTATCCAGAATAGATTTGCTAAGTCGACTAATATCGGACTTAGTACTATGATAAAAAGGTGTTTGTTTGAAATATAAACTAAAGATTAGAAATTACTGCTTTTGATTTTGGTCAGTACACTTTAGTATGAGACTTTAATCCATATATTCTTCCTTGGTTGGTCTTCTGTAATAATCCATAATAGTTATGTGTAAAATCCATTATATTATCCTGTATTCCAAATATAGTTCATAGACTTAGATAATATAGAATAATGGAATCCTATATTGATAAGCATTTATAGATAACTCTTCTGCTCCTCAGAAATATCAAATGTGAAATTTGTATAATTTAATGAATGGTAGTTTTTAAAAAAGTTTATGAAGTAATATGGGAAAATATTGTTTTTTTTAAATATAAATTAAAATTTACTGCTTTTGATTTTGGTAAGTAGACTTTAGTATGAGAATCTTGAAATTCAAATATGCCTCTTTGGTAATTCTTTTGTAGTAATCCATAATAATTATGTATAAAATCCATTGCATTGTCCTGTATTTCAAATATAGTTCATAGACTTAGATAATATAATGTGAAATTATATGTGAGGTTATAAAATTATAAATTGGTCAAAGTATTTCTTTTATATTATTACGCATCCATATTACCAATTATATTAAATAAAGCTATAATTTTAGCCAAAAATCATACTGACATTACACCATTGGAAATCGATATTATTCTGTTAGCTAGAAAAACACTCATTAAATTCAATGACAAATTATGGTGCCGATCTGGTAATAATAGTTTATTTAATTTATTTGATATTACAATGGGATCGTCCGATTCTGCACAAATCACAGATCTAGTAGGATTATATTTATTATATGAGACTAAACACTACTTCCCATATTTGAAGGGAGGATTTATAGAGATGACGCACTCCTAGTCTATAACGGTAGATCTAAAAGAAAAATAGGGAAAATGAGAGAGGAACTACAAAGATTTTATAAAAATTTTGGTTTATCTATCACATTTGAGGAAAGTTATTGTAAAGCAAATTTTTTAGACGTAACCTTAGACCTTAATAATTCAACCTACTCTTCATTTCATAAACCTAATGAATATCTCAAATATATAAATATTAATTGAAATCATCATATATCATTGCTTAAAAGTACCGTAAATAATATATCTACTAGAATATCTGACCTATCTTATAATGAAGAAATTTTTAATAATCATGCCAATTATTATAATCAGGCTTTAGCTGCTAGTGGATTTGAACAAACTATTAAATACATAAAGGATACTAAACTAAAAATTTACATAGCACAAATGGAATTAAATAAAACTACATGCGATACTACAATAAGAAATAACGATAACCTTAACTATAACAATTGTTGTTGTTGGCACTCCGTCGCTAACGATGTCGAGGGTTCCAGTTGATCCGATCAACGGAACAGCCTGCTCGTGAAATTAACATGCAAGTGGCTGAGCACTCCACAGACACGTGTACCCTTAACGTAGTTCTCGAGGATATTCAGCGTGACACAGTGTGACAAGGCTGGCCCTTTGAATTACAGGCACAACAGAAAGAGGAAGTAAGAGTGAGAGAAAGTTGTGGTGAAAGAGTACAGCAGGGTTCGCCACCATCCCCTGCCGGAGCCTCGTGGAGCTTTAGGTGTTTTCGCTCAATAAACACTCACAATCGAAACCGCGATCCTACGGCCGCGAGTCCGCTGCCCTAACCATTGGGCCATTGCGCCTCCACACAATAACAATGATACGCAACTAATACAAAGTGACGAAACTTCTACACACTACAATAAAAAACCTAGAAAAAATAATGATAGGCAAAGAACTAAATATAATAATAACAATAAATACTCAGTGAAAAATATACAAATCCCAAAACCAATATATAAACGTAATAAACTACCTAATAGGAGCGGAGAGAGAGAAATTATTTGGTACACACCTCCATTTTCATTAAATGTTAAAGGTTTAGCAAAAAGTTTTTAAATATAGTTAAAAATAATTTTCCTAAGAATCACAAGTATCACCACATATTTAAAATATCCTTCTCTACAACACCAAACATAGGATCTATTATTGCCTGTTCTAATAAAAGAAAAATCAACAAATATAAAAACAGCTGTAATAAGAATAGCAATAATAATAATAAGATAATAAGTAGCAATAGGACTATATGTAATACGCAAAATACTGGAACGACTAACAATGATATTGATATAACAAAACCCCAGCAAAATTCTAACTACCATACATTCGAAAATATACAAAATGCCTTAGATAACACAATACCACAAGCTAATAAAAATAAAAACAGTAATTCACAAACAATAAATGTATGTAACTCTGCGATAAATAATACTACAATAAATTCAATAATACCAGACACCACAAATAATCATAACAATAGTAGGCAATATTCATCTGAACAGAAATATAAAAGTAAAAATAAAAACTGCTCATGTAAAAATAAAAAATTATGCCCTTTAAAAGGCAATTGTAGAAGATTTAACATAATATACAAATGCATAGTTACATTAATTAATAATACACATAGTATGGTATATATAGTAGTTCCGTTAATTTTAAACAAAGATTTTTAACACATATACACTCCTTTAAACCAAACATAGCTACCAATACGACATCATTAGCTACATATATACATAAACTTCAGAAAAACAAAGTTAACTATAAATTAGATTGGTCAATAATGGATTCAGCCACACCATACACGCATAAGTCTAATAGTTGCCGTCTCTGTATGAAGGAATCACTGTATATATTATTATATAAACACAAGAATTTAATAAATTGTCAATCAGAAGCATTTTCAACATGTAGACATAGGTTTTATAAAACCTTTAAATATTATAGGAGATCTAATAAAGATTTAGATTAGTGACTACATATATGGGTTTCTTTCTTTTTTTCTCTCTCTCTTTTTTTGTGATATCAAAATATAAGGTGATACTTACAAATAGATTAATAGATAAATTAATTAGAATTATTTGACTATACGCACATTTACATGACATAAATTATACATTAAATAAAGATTGAACAGATACTCTTGGAATTAGAACCCGTGCATATTTAATCTATAACAAATGGACAGTTATAATTGCATTAAATTTAAAAATCTAAAAATTTTAATTGACATCTTCCAATTATAAAAACAAAAATATAAAGAAATACTTTGACCAATTTATAATTTTATAACCTCACAAATAATTTCTTAGTGCAAGTCTCCTGTTGTTGGTACGTTTTACTTTTTCTCTGTGTTTTGTTTGGTTGAAGTACTGTGGTGAGTTGTTACTGTTTTGTTGAAAAGAACTGTTGATTGTTTTTTTGGAAGCTGCTTGTTGAAATTCCCCCCTGCGGAAGAATTATTGTTATTATATCTTGTGGCCTTTTAAGTCAATTTTGTGAAAAAAAAAATGGAAACTTCTTTGCTTGCACCATTTTCATGCTCACCTGTGTCTGAAGCAGGTGAAGAAAGAATTTCACCGGCAGTGACACCAAGAGAATCAGACTTTTTTGAAGAGAAGAAATCACCGGCAGTGTCACCCAAAAAGTTCGCTGAGGCAGCGGGAAGAAAAGAAACCCAGTTAAACACGGAGAGAAGCAATCTGCAAAGATACATGTCAATACTAAAAAAGAGGGGTCTGAAATTCAAGTGGCTACTCCGGAAGAAACAACTAACATAGTTAACAGGAGGAGAATATTGTATAAAACCTACAACATTGGAAAAAAAAAGGATATATAAAATAGAGGATAAAATTGTGGAAAAATGCCTCAAACCTATTTGGCCTGATAATACGTATATTAACCGTGGCAAAAGATTTGGAACGGTCGAAGTGAGGTTTAGGTCAGAGGAAGCAGCCAAGAAGTACTCCTCGGAGACCCTCAGAAGGGAGGAGGTGGTTCTTCTTCCCGTATATATGGGAAGAAGAACGTCAAAGGTGAAAGTCGACAACATCCCTCCAGAAGTTGACGCCACCTGTTTAGTGGCAGCTATCACGATGGGCCTAGAGGACAAAATAACTATACTCCAGGCCTCTGTGGAAAAGGAGGAGAATTGGAAGGGACAATGCTAATTCAAGCAGAAGTCGCAACCCTTGAAGAGATTGCGGAAATCATAAATGTAGGCGGAGAAGAAAGATTGATAATATTTGTTGAAGGAAGAAAACCAAGGTGTTTTAACTGCGGGTTGAAGGGCCACATCAGGTTGGAATGTATACCGAAAGAAAAAGAAGAAGAAGAAGAATTAGAAGAAACAACAAATGAAAGCCAGTACCAACACCAAAGAGAAAGATTGAGAGGAGGAATGATCGACTGTTTCCAAAAGAAAAAAGAAGAAAAAAAACACAGACCACCCCTACTAAACTGAACTTAAAAAAGAAGAACGAGAAAGAAAAAGAAAATACCTACATGGCCATCAAGGCATCAAATAATAGACTGATTAACCGTTTGGCAGCTATTTCATCTGCCAAACAGGTAGAAAGAACATCATCAAAAGACTTTCTCATCTACAGGATAGGCCGGAAGGATAACGGACGGATTAAGTCCGAATTCATTCACGACGTAGGACTCTCAGAATGGATTTTTCTCCATATATTTACGAGGACCTTAGTCCAAATACGCCACGAGCCCAGAAAAAGGAGAAAGAAAACGCGAACGAAGGAACCTCGAACCACTGATGCAGAGGTAAGCAACGTCAAACATTCATGTATGTTGCGGAATTTGGATGTTATTGTTACTACAGAGACCCGGTTAAGGAGGCCAAGAGATCTTCTCCCCCTGTTGAATGACTACGAGAATTTTTTCTCTCCAGGCTGTCCTTCTAGGGGGAGGGCGGGTGTTGGTCCTATTAAAAAGAAACCGGGTTTCTGAGAAAAAGTTAATTTTTTCAGATCTAGAAGGTAGGCTGGTCATCATAGACTTGACGTTCAGCCATGGTAAAGTTTTCAAACTGGTTGCAATTTATGCACCTTAGCCATCCGGGCAAAGTGATTATTTTCGGAATCTGGAGAAGTTTCTCGGTACATCACATTCTTTAGTTGTGCTAGGTGACTTTAACACAATCTGCGAGGCACGCATAGATTATGTTGGCTCGAGAACTACTAGAAAAGGTAAATCTTGCTTCCTGGAACTGCTAAGTCGCTTTGAGCTAGCAGACCCTTATAGGTTGGAATTTCCGAACGCTCCAATGTGGACTTGGTCAAATAGCGACGGATCTTCCAGGTCATACATAGATAGAGTGTTAATTAGAAAAATAGATAGAAATATAGCTAAGTGTCCACAGTTTTACCCAGTCAGCTACAGTGATCATGAAATGATCACCTGTAGGCTTGACATAGATAAGCTATATAATAGAGGCTCCGGCTACTGGAAACTTAATACGTCCCTTTTGGCGATTAAGGAGTACAGTGATCGGATTAGGTTGTTGATTCAGAGGGCATTAACTGGTTCCATTATTAATAATAAATGGTGGTATGCCCTCAAACGAGCCATAAAATTTGAGTCTATTAGATATAGTATAGGTTTAGTGGCTAGTGAGACTAGGAGGGAATCAGTTTTAGTTAAGGAGTTAGAGGAAGCAATGAGAACTAGCTCTGCGATTCAGGTGAAGGCCAAGAGACTGGCGTTAAACCAGCACCTCGAAGCCAAACACAAGGGTTGCATTGTCAGGGCTAGACTTCATGCTATGGGTTGTGAGGGAATCAAGGTGGAAGCCCAACGTGGCAATGATGCTACAATCCGATCTTTGACGAACCAACAAGGTAAGTTGATAGACGAGCCCGAGGAGATGTGTGAGGCTTTTCAGGAGCACTTCGCCCAGCTTTTCGGTGGGGGAGGCGGACCGGATAGCAGGGAGGACCTAACGGACTTCCTCGCCGGGCTGCCGCGCCTATTGGGGCGGGACGCGGAGTGCTGTGAAGGGCCAATCACACCTGAGGAGGTAATTGAGGCTATAGCAGACTGCGGCGCGGGTAAGGCGCCGGGACACGATGGTTTACCCTACGAGTTGTATAAGAGTATGCCAGACTTGTTCGGGCACCTGCTGGCGAATGTCTACGCAAAGTGGCAGCAGAATGGGTTACTTCTTAGATCTGTACGCCGGGGAGTGGTGACGCTTGTCAGAAAGGACTCGAACAAGGGGGATTCCGTTGATAATTTTCGGCCCATCACTCTGCTTAAACACAGAGTTGAAGATTTTAGCCAAAGTGTTATCGAAAAGATTGGCGCGTGTCGCGGATGGTCTAATCGAGGAAGCACAGACATGTGCCGTTCCCGGCAGAACCATCCAGGATAATCTCCATCTTATACGGTACACTTAAGAGGGGTCTAATAGCGATTCTGGCAAGGGTGGGGCACTGGTCCATTTAGACCAATCTAAGGCGTTCGATAAGGTTGACCATCGC